>NC_140506.1:24027500-24327500 GCF_964339955.1 Pipistrellus hanaki | reverse complement strand
TTAATGAAAGTCAATACCTCTTGTGCTGCCTGATTTTTTTGTCAGCTGAAGGTGCATACAGCCCCTGACCCTGCTCCAGGAGCTGGGTACCAGAAGCTGTCAGGGCAAGGTGTAAGGGCTGGGTGGGCACCTCCAGACAGAGAGTGAAGGGCGAAGTCTGCACACACTGCCTTCCTTGGAATCCTGATAATACTAGCATGTGTTTGTGCTTCGGAGGTCAGAGAACACTCACTTTAAGAATTTACTTTTATCCCACAGCCCGGCTGAGAGATACTGAGCGCACATCAATCATTTCTAGGTGAGAAGGATAACATGGCCTGCATTCCCCGGGCCTGCTTTGTTTTGTTCAGTTTTGTTCTATTCAATCCACTTTTCAATCATAATTTATGTTTAGATACAAAGTTTGGAAAGATCAGAGAGAAGAAAATGCTTATTAAAAAGCACAAGAGCAGTGGAATCATTCCTGTTAAAAAAGAAAAAGTGGTGTATGCATTAAAGGCTAGAGGGTGAGACAGTTTCTGCAGCTCCGGGCAGATAGATGAAAGTAAGTCTGCACCTGGCCACAGGCTTCACCCCCGCCTGGAAACGTGGAAACGGGAGACTCCCCCTCCCCCCGCCCCCAGCACAAGCCATTTCTGAAAGAAACCCTCTGCTGAGCACAGGACTGTGAGCACCGTGAACCCAATGGCACCCAGTGTTTTAGAGGGAACCAGGAAAGGGAAGTTCTGCTTAGTAAGTCAAAGTGTTTAGCAAACATACGGATGAAGAAAAAAGAAGAAGGTGTGGAATTCCAATGAGGGAAGGGTTTGCTGTTCACACATGGAGCAGTGAGAGTGGATAAGAGGGGGAGAGCTTTGTTGAAGAAAAAAAAAACTGGAAAGAGCAAAATATAAGAAAGAAAAAATGAGTCTTGGTGCCTCTTGGCTTCCCATTTGAGATGCCCAGGTGAGAAGACACATGCCCATCACACCATTAATTAGTTTGCCTGCATCCCCTTTCTCATCATCTTTGATTTTGAAGTGAGCTCTGCTCATCACAGACACGTGGTGAAGGAGGGTGAGGAAGATGCCCAGAGCAGCTAAGAACTCAGACCCTTTGAATTACACACCCATTAGTTCCCTCATATGCTCAATCTCACATATCCTTCTTTAGTTTCTCCCATAAGAAAAATAACAGAGGGGAAAACGATCAGAATGTATCTGGGTGGTGAAAAGGTATGATGTGGATCATTCTATCCTTTCTCCACAATTTCTGAGCCTCCATTACCGCAGAGTTTGTGCAAGGAAGAGGAAAACACCCACAACAATGGGATGTGATCGGCAGCTACACAGAGAATTTGTTTCTCTGCTCCTGCTCCAGTCTGGATAGTTAGAATATAAATGGAATAGGAAAGTCCATTAGAATAATTTACTAATCATCATGAATTATAAATGACACAATGTACTGTTCATACATGTCTAATTTAAACTTAAAATTTAGCTCTGTAAATTGGTTATTGAATGATAATGGTGCTGCCATTTTTCCTGGGGCGGGCATTGAATCCTGCCTGGGTTTTAACCCCTTGTTTTGTCATTCTGAGCTGCATGAGTAGTCCCTCTGTCCCCCTGGCCCTAACAGCCCAGAGAGCACAGCGCTCTGAGGCCTGGTGGTGGATGGCCCAGGCGAGATCAGTCCATGTTTCCTCCATGAATCCAAATTAGTCTCGCAGCTGGAGAGGCATCAGGGGCTGATAATGTCCTAACAACCTCCAGCACTAACAGATATGACCTGGGTGGCAGTGACAGGAATGTGAAATTCAGCATCCTCTCAGCCGCGTGCTGAGCCAGTGTGTGCATGCAGCCACTGGAGCTGGAGCCACCGGGAGAAGGAAAATGTCCTAAATTGAAAAGAATAAGGTAAGTCAGTATGTGGCAGGCTGCATGACACCATCTTTAAGGCACATCAGCCGATTCTCAAGGAAAAGGGTATCTTTTTAGGGATGCTTAAATGACAATGAGCTGTGCCATTGAGGCTGCTCATTGAAGGGGGAATTGTGCAATTTCCTATGTGCAATTTTGTACCCAGCTGCCTTGTCCGTGCATGCTTGTGATACCAGCATAAAGAGGCCATAGACCATTGAGGCTTTTGCTGAGCTGTCTTCTGTCAACCATCAAAGACCAGCAGTGCCAGGTGGCATTTTCCTGGTGTGCTGTTTTTGGAAAAGTTTTTTTTTTTTCTTTCCCAAAGTTTACACACTCATGGTTTGCTCAGATCTCCTCTAGTGAATACTTACTGAGTGTCTACCAAGTTCACTAGGATAAGTGAGGGGCTCACATGCCCTAGCCAGAGAATCACACAGCATGGTGGCGGGTGCCACAGTTGGGCAAAGGGAGCCCCTGCAATCACGTGGTGGTATGAGGTACACCATTGCCCCAGCCTGGGAAGGTCTCCTTCTGCTCTGGGTTCAGATGAACTTCACCTTACCATAAGAAAAAGGCTCTTGGTCTCTTCACCTCTGCAAAATAGCAACAGATATGATCCCCTTATACAAATTCAATAGCAGAATATTCCAGTGGCAGTGGACCATCTGGTCCCTGAGATGGGAGCCATGATTCAGGCAAAGCTCCTGTATGTCTCTGATGCTTTAACAACCTTCTTTGTACTTCTCCAGCCTGCGACCTGCCCAGTGCAGGTCCTACCCAGCGATTTCTGGAGTTTGATACTCAGAATAATGTGCAGTGTTGACTACTCATTATAGGAAGAATCTTCCACTGACTGAGACGTCACATCTAACACTTGACAATGGTGCTGTTGTGAGAAATATAAAATAATCGGGCCTATTTCTGATGGCTGGAAAGGCACATCTATCCCGTTTCTTTAAAAAATGTAATAATCATGGCTTGCAAAACAGAGAAATCCAGGATGAGTTAGTGTCTGTGCTTGGATGTCAACTGTGACCACACTGAGAAGCAGCAGCCAGTACCAGGCGGGGTCACCACTGGCCCTCCAAGCTTGCTGCCAAACAGAGGGGCAGGTGTGTCCTGTGGTTGGACAGGCCAAGGAATAACTTTAAGGCTCCACTTTCCATTATATGGAATCTACCCATCAGATTCACAAACAAAACCATGGGTGCCATGGAGATGAGGGTTATGGGACCTGAAGAGCACTCCTACTCAGAACAACAGTGTGTTCCTGGGCTTCAGTGCTGCATGGTCCCATGACCATGAAGCAATGCAGAAAGAGCCAGGTGCTACACGCACATAAGTGTGTGTGTGTGTGTGTGTGTGTGTGTGTATGTGCAGGCAGACATGGCTGTCCTGCTGGGCCCATGGGAACCACTTTTGGTGGACGGGGAGGGTCTCCTGTTTACATGAGAGCAGATGGGGAGTGTTCTCTTGCTTTCACCAAAATAAAAAAAGAAAAGGGAACCCACCCGGTATGAAGGAGGCTGGGACCAAGCCCTCCTCCCTGAAAGGCAGGGCAAGAACACAAGGAGCTCATGGCAAAGGGCCATCGGGCTTATTGTGGGAGCAACTGACCCAATAAAGCCAGTTGGGCTAGCTCTCGAGGGGCCATGGTTTAAACTGGAGAGAAATACTGTGGATAAAGGGGAAGGGAATCCACGAAGGAAGCATGGCTCTCCCTAAGTCAGCTGCACTCTGAAAAGCCCTCCTATCACGTCTTTTCCTGGACTTCTGCACCGTCCTTCCACTGCCTACTCAGCCTCACCTCTATGCCTCTGGGCCTCCCCCCACCTAAGTTACATTTCAGTGGATTTTAAATGCCAAAAAATAGATGCTTGAAAATCCTACTCTAGAAACAGAATTGATTGTGCTGAGAAGGGCATTTGGAAAAGGAGAAGAGTAGCTCAGAAATAAAGTCTTTTAGAGGTTAAAAAAAGGTACAAAAATAAGTAGAGTTAACAGGATTTGAATCTGGTATGTTTTACACATAGAGGACAAACATGAAGACCCTGACCTTACCAGATGTCACGGTATACCTACACTGTGCATTTCTTCTGGGCAAGAAGGGAATCACAAGGAGGGTGCTGAGAGGTCCCCTGCTCCCCAGAGTAGGCAGCCAGCCAGCTCAGACCTCAGTGGACACAGCTTTGTCTTTCAGGAGACTTAGGACTCTGTCACCCACTGACCATGACTGCCTCCTCTTCTTCTACTCCCTCTCCTCTGTCATTCCTATCAGGGTTGATCCCCTGCTCTCATCAGAGTTTTGTCCTTGACACACCAGGAAATACCTGTTCTATTTTTAATAACTAGTGGCCCGATGCAGGAAACTTGTGCATGGAGAATAGGGGGTTCCCTCAGCCCAACCTGCACCCTCTCCAATTGGACATCCTTCTCACAACCTGGCTCCTAACTGCTCACATGCCTGCCTGCCTGATCGCCTCTAACTGCCCTCCCCTGCCAGCCTGATCACCCCTAACTGCCCTCCCTACTGGCCTGATCTTACCCCCAACTTTCCTCCCCTGTAGGCCTTATCTCACCTCCAACTGCCCTCCTCTGCTGGCCTGATCTTGCCCCCAACTGCCTTCTCTGTCTCGGCCCCCACCACCATGGCTTTGTTCAGAAGGAAATCGAATGTCTGGAAGATGGCCAGTTGACTGGTCTAATTAGCAGATTGCCCTTTTATTAGAACAGATAGAGTATATAGGATAGGATTGCTTAAATGGTGGGGAGAAGGTCATGGGCTTGGTCCGGCTATTGCTCCATCCCCAGGAGAAAGTCAGATTCAGATTTCACAGGGAGTTTTCGTAGCTGTCTTAAAATTCCTCCAGTTTTGAGTTTTATCTTTATTTTCTACTCACTTCAGTAGGACACAATGAGACACCATGAGATATTTGGGGAAAAGCCAGCCCAAGTTTATAAAAATGTGAGCAACTAATTTGAAACACATCAGCTCCCACTGTAGGAAGGAGTTGGGAATGTGGCTCTGGGATTGCTTACTGTGAGGTCTCAGTCAAGTTCCCACACTTGATAACCTCAGCTTTCTCAACTATAAATGGCGATGACCACAGCACCTACCGCAGAGTATTCTTATGATGATTTAACCACATGTATGCACATGGAAAATTCTTAGTACTTTGTACAACACATTTATATTATCAACACCCAATATTTTTAGTAACAGATTACCAGTATTTGAGTATTTCAAATAGAAGTTCTACATACTTTCTATAATTGACATTATTGCATTTACAAGCAAAAAGGTGTGTATCAAATTAATATTGACAATTTTGGAAAATAATTTCTAACCAAACTTTATATTTCAATAAAACTTTATATATAATTTATGTATTCTTTTATGGAAGCCTTGTAATCTTCCCTGTGAGTTACATATTTTATGCAATCTCTCTAGATGAGAAAACTGGGATGGAGAGAGGTGATGGATGGAGGAGAAATAAAGGTGTGAGCACCAGAGTTTGAGTAGGAGCTCTGGCTTCAGGATCTTTTAAGCTAGCCTTAGTCAGGAATCTCTAGGGAAATGGAACTAATATGAGATATCCATATATACTGGCACACATTACCCTGTTTCCCCAAAAATAAGACAGTGTCTTATATTAATTTTTGCTCCCAAAGATGCACTAGGTCTTATTTTCCGGGGATGTCTTATTTTTCCATGTGGTAGGTCTTATTTTCGGTTTTATTTTCAATGCGCTAGGTCTCATTTATCTACTTACAGGTTTCCTTCTGAATGAAATATAAGGCATCCGCCCGAAAATAAAGCCCCCCTAGGCTCTGTCTCAGAATGAAAATTAATTTACCATAAACTGGTCGCTAGGGCCGCCCCGACTGGAGTCTAGCAACCAGTGATGTTACTCGGAGTCCTGACGTCACTGCTGTGTGGAGGCGGAGCGGAGGTCGGAGTGAGCGGTGAGCGCAGGGCTTGAGAGAGAAGGAGACTTTCGCAGATGCGTGTAGAACAGGAGGATTAGAGCGGACTGGACATGGTGAAGGTGGTGAGTGATGGTTTGTCTCTAGTGACACTACCTTATACTCCTGGCCGCCCTCATGATGACTGAAGGTTCTGTCAGTGGCAGACCCTGCTCCAGCCAAGATCCAGGCCCCAGCAAGCCCAGTGACAGTCCCCAGGCAGACCCCAGGGGGTAAATGTCTGATAAAGGGGTAAGGGGGATGTCTGGTGAAGGTGTTCAGTGGCACAGGGGTGGGATGAGGGGGATCACTTAAAATGACACAGGAGGATCAGAGGGGGCAATCAAAATGACACAGGAGGATCAAAAGGGATTACTAAAATGGTAATCCCCCCTCTGATTCTCCTGTGCTATTTTGATTCCTCCCTCTGATCCCCCCGTACCATTTTAAGTGATCCCCCACCCCCCACCTTGATACCCCAATTCCTTTTTTTCACCCCTAGAAATGAGCACAAAAAGAAAAAGCTACTCCGTGGAGTACAAGAAAGGAATCGTGGAAGACTCTTGGGGCCAAAATCTTACTGCTTTCTGCAAAGAGAAGATGTTGAGTATCCCATTGGTCCGAAAATGGCAAGCAGAGTGTGGTAACCTCATTGAACAAGTGGACAAGGGAAATGCTAAAAAGCGCAAGTGTGGATCAGGTTGGCAACCATTATTTTCCGAGCTGAAAGACCTGATCTGTGAATGGGTTGTTGACAGGAGAGCAAAACCTTTGGTTGTGAATAGGGCTTAGATTCACGTATTTGCCCTTGCAATGGCACCACAGTTTGATATAGCCCCCGAAGACTTCAAAGCATCACAACACTGGCTGGATAATTTCCTTCAGCGAAGTGAATTGTCTTTAAGAAGATCTACAACATTGTTTAGGTTGGAAGATACTCAAGTTATTAAGCGAGCACTTGCATTCTAGTCCTTTATTAATGATGCTGACTTCTCTAAATACAATCTTTCCAACATGATTGCTATGGATGAAACTGCAGTGTTTATGGGCCAATCATCTCAAAAGACAATTGAACAGCGGGGTGCCTCCTTAGTGTACCTTCCCTCCACTGCTTACGAAAGTGCACATGTTTCCTGTATTTTGGCAATTCGTCTGGATGGCACTAAAATCCCACTTTTAATCATTTCTAAGGGCAAGAAGAAAAAGATTGAACATGTTTTGGGCGTTTTTATTCTTGAAACTGAAAAAGCCTGGGCCACACAAGCAGTTATAAGGAAGTGGGTCGATTTAATGCTGCCACTTGTTATGTGAGGGAGCCAAAGAGGTCTGCTAGTCTTGGATGCAGCCAGCACTCACCGTGCTAAAGACATGAAGACATTTCTTCACAAAAGAAAAATAGATCAGATAATGATTCCCGCAGGAATGGCAGCCTATCTCCAGACTCTTGATATTGCAATAAACAAGCCATTTAAAGACAATTTGTGCATGGAAATTAATGACTACATTGAAAATAGAATGGAGAGAAATCAGCATGGAAACTTTGTGAAACCTAAACTGCAAGAAGTTGTGATTTGGGTGAAGAATTTATGGGAGAAAATCACTGACAGTTGCATTGCAAATACACTGTGAGCAGACTACCTTGACAAGAAGTACTCATTTAAAGACAGTGCTATTGCTAAACATGAGAGATTTGGTCCACTGATTCTGAAAGAAATGGAGTCACAAGAAATTCACCAGGAAATTCAGGAATTGGATTGTTATGATGATGTCCCAGAAGATGATGACATGATTGTCATTGAATTAATGAGTAAATTCTTGATACCGTAGGATTCCAAGTTTGTCTTGTTTGTGTTGACAACTACCGTACTACTGCACCATATACAGGTAATAAATTTCCTTTATTTTCATTTAACAATAAATGTGTACCATATTCTTCTTCATGGAAAAATAAGACATCCCCTGAAAATAAAACCTAGAGCATCTTTGAGAGCAAAAATTAATATAAGACACTGTCTTATTTTTGGGGAAACAGGGTATATATGTACATATTAATTTACCAGCTTCTCCAGCATTCTTAAGATTTACCAGTTATTGGGGGTTTATTATAAAGAATTGGCTCACATGATTATAAAAGCTGAGGTGTCCCAAGACCTGCCACTCTCAAACTGAAGAGAAAGGAGAGCCAATGGTGGAGCTCAGAGAACTGGAGGCAGCTGATGATGTCCAAGGGCCGAAAACTAAGATGTCCCAGCTCAACAACAATCAGGTGGAGAGAGCAGCCTCACCCTTCCTCTGCCTTTTTTTCCCCCACAGGCCCTCTGTGGGTTGGAGGAGGCTTTCCCACATTTGAGAGGCTTTCCTCTATCTATGGATTCAAATGTCAATCCATCTGAAAACACCCAGAGGTGATGTATCACCAAGTATCTGGCTGCTGTACCAGGAACACCTGTCCTTCAGCCAGGAAGACATTCCTGGGAGCAGTTTTAGGCTGAAGCATTTTAGGTGGTTCAAAAGCAGTTGTCAGCATGGCCAAGGCAGGGTGTCATGGATTCCACATTAGTGGGTACCACGCACCATTAGAATGAAAGGAAAATTAACAATGGTCCAGGAAATTCAGGGCTCAGTGTCCTCAGCCTCCTTTCTCTTCCCTGTACACTCCTAGTAGAAGCCCAGAGTGAGCAGGCTCAGGTGCATAGCCTGCTTGCCTGTGGAAATGATGGGCATGGTCTCTCATTACCCAGAGTCACCCTCATACCTTCACCTTGATCTTATTAAGCAAAACATAAGGAACCAATCCCACAGCCGACAAGTGATTGCATGGCCATAAGTGCTTACTCATGTGAGGTAGATTAACTCTCTCAAAGCTTTACTTGTTAATTTGCCCCATTGTAAAATGTCATTGACTACACAAGGCTGTTTAACGTCTTAAATTTCCCATCTAACTATTAGCAGGGCTGCAAACACTGCCTTCCCTTGACCTGGGAGAAAAGAAACTCTCCATAGGATCATGCCAACTTGGCAGCCTCTGGTGTCATCTGATAAAACGTGTGCCCCTGACTGTGGAAGACAGTATGGAGTTTCCTCAAAAAGTTAAAAATGGAACTCCCATTTGACCCATTAATCCCACTTCTAGACTATATCCCAAGAAACCAGAAATACCAATCAGAAAGGATATATGCACCCCTATGTTCATAGCAGCAATTTATAATATAGCTAAGATTTGGAAACAAACTAAGTGCCCATCAGCAGATGAGTGGATTAGAAAACTGTGGTACATCTACACAATAGAAAATTATGCCGCTATAAAAAAGAAGAAACTTTTACCATTTGCAACAGCATGGATGGAACTGGAAAGCATTATGCTAAGCGAAATAAGCCAGTTGGAGAAAGACAAATAAATCCAGAGACAAATGGTAGGCGAGGGGCTAGAAAGCAACCAAAGTACTTGTATGCATGCATGTTAGCATAACCTATGGACACAGACACTGGGGCAGTGGGGGCAAGCCAGGGTGAGAATGGCTTGCGGGGGCGGTTAATTGGGGCAAATAAGACATATATAAAAAAACTTTAGACAATAAAAATAAATAAATAAATAAATAAATAAAATGAAGTATATAAGATACAACTATATTAATGCAAATGTATTAATATGTGTATTTTATATATTCAAGGCTGTATTTCATATAGCATTTAATTTAAAAATAAAATAAATTAAAAATTAAAGAAACAAAGCAAAAAACATGTGTACACCCGGTTGCTATGAGGGTTCCCTTTTCTGTGACAGGTAAGGAGACTCTGTCATTATTATGAATCCTAGTTGCTATTTTCAAATATTTGACCCAAGGAAATTCAGGCAACATCTAGACTTACTGTGTTTTCCCATAATAAGATTGCCTGATAATATTGTGAACATCTCCTCCTTGTTGCTATTTTTTTATATGTCTGGGGCTTATGAGATTGAAATGAAAATTTTGGAAGCTAATTTTTTTTCTTTTTTTATCCAAAGATTGCATATCTTTCAGTGGTGGAATATGATGCATGAGACTAGTTCAGTTTGGGCTCTTACCTCGTAGTACAAACTCAGAATGTTATCTGCACTGAACTCCCTTATTTTACTTAGAAGACTCTTCACACAGCCCTGTGGCTTGGATTTCATGGAGTTAGAGTTATAAACTGTTGAGTGTTGTGGTGGGCTTGTGGGATGTGGGTATGCACAGAAGTTTTGTTAAGCATGCTTCTTCTCCTTCCTCTTCATTTCTGTAAAGAATGTTACTGTTTCCTTTTCTAAAACTCTTTCCACATTCTGTAGTTATGATCATTTGTCTAAAATCCCAGAGTCTTTCTCTGTGTAGAAGCCGAGGATCAGCCTCATGGCTCCCCATAACCCCTTTTGGAATCCTGGCTCGCCCACCTCACATAGTATCCTTAATTCATGCTTTAAAATGCAGCCAGGTTATCCACTCAGACACAAATTGAAGGTGCTGCATTCTGGCCTAATGCTCACAGTGTCCCTGCAATTTGCCACAAGGATGACTCCATCCGGATGCCAGGACTCATCTCTGTGCAGGGCCCCACATTGCCACCTGGCTGCTGGTCATGACCTGAGTATCTGGAAAGTTCCTTGTTGGTTCCAAAGACCAGTTCTTTGTTTCCATATGAGTCTATATGCAAAATGAACCTCCAACACAAACGGGTACACACATCCTTCCATGAGGTTGAGCAGTATGTGTACAACCTCTTCAGAGCACCATACTAATATAAGTAGCACAGAGCTTTCCTGTCAGCATCAGTCAGACAACACTGGATGGCACATGTCAGCAGACAAATAGGTGGTGCAGGTCCCTTACTGCCTAGGATGGCACAAAATTCTAAAAAATGGTAGTGATACAGAAATGTAAAATATGTGAAGTGATGGGCCAGTGTTCAGCTCCTTAGAATTCGATGTAACCATGAATTCATGACACTGGGGCATTAATTATGGAGGCTCTCATAGTTATCCTGTCTTTCTAAACATTGCATATATAATGCAAAGTTATATAAAGCTGTTTTTGAATGACACTTTCATAATGGTTATATTAAACAGCAAACAGTATTTGACCATTAATTTGTAATGAAGAACAAAAGTCTATAAGTATAATTGATGTTGCATTTTGAACATAAGGTGTTGATTTAAACACACTGCACACAATAAAAATTATGTTATTAGAAGCACATAGCCTTTTAAGATATACTTTACATGATGATGAAATATTTGCTATATAATAGAGGGAAATGGGAAATCCAGTTTTCCATAAATGGAAACCTCACCAGTGAACCTAGCTCACCATCCAAAAGACAAGTCAAGAAACTTGTATTAGTACATGCTCAGCACTTCAAACAAGGAGTTCCATTTCACGGACCCTGTCTGTTTAAAAACCTCATAGCCAGCTCCAAGCTAGGTAAAGGAGACCACATTTTCATTGTTATTGAATAATTAGTTCACATGCCTACTTATAGTCTGCCTGGTTCAAGAAAAGATCCCTAATGATAATTGGAAATGGTTTTGATGTTAGATGCTCTTTTGCTGGAGGCCACAAAGGCAGAGAACAGAGAAACAACAGAATCTGACATTCCATGTGTCATTGTATGAGCTATTTGTTACCAGGGTCCTAGACTATAACATGTCTGGTGACTCTTGGAGTCTCACCCAGCCATAGCAGGATATGGTAACAGTGACATGTGACTGTGAATGACTCAGAGAAGAAATTGTTAATTATGTTGAATTTACTATTTTTAAGAAAACAATAAAGTATTTAATAAATGTGGGAAGAATTTTTCATTCAACAGGGTCACTTTTGTGCATGCTTTGACTCTTAAGTAAAGGGATGATTTATCCAGAAAATGCAGTACCTATCAAATCCTCCTCTCCTGACTGAGTGAGAGCTCACCAGGCAAGACTCTTCCCAGAATGAGAGCTACAGGTTTATAGGATGGCTTATCAAGTTGAGTTGGTAGCAATAGACTAGATGAGCCCCCAGGGTGACTCAGAAAACAAGCCTGTCCAGGCAAGAGGAGGACGTCAATAATCTACTCTCCGCTGTCCCTCCTTCTCTCTCTGGTGACTGGACCAGACTCCTTTCCCGTAGGCAAAGCAGGCCCCCACCATCTCCCTCCCCTTCAGCACATTCTAGGCAGGCAAAGCGCTGGATTTCAAAGCCCTGATAGTTGCAGAAAAGAGGAACCAATTGATTGATGATATTGGAAATGTAGGAAGATCATTAACGACCCCCACAATGTCAGTGTAACTGTGCTGTTCACAGCATTGAGAGTTTTAATTAGTGTTCCAGCTTTCAATACTATCTAAGGCAAAAACTATAACAACAAAGGTGAGGTAGATGTAGGAAACAGGAAAATACTGTCCTCTGAAATTACAAAGCAGACATGCAGAGCTGTGAGGGAAGTCCACGAAGACCCACAGGGGCAGCAGACACTAAGATCAAGGAGCCATCAGTCAGTTCAATGGCGCCTGGAAAGTCACTGTTAACTGCAACTTCCCCCCCACCTCAGGGATCTATTATATATTTTGTATAAAAATAATTACATTAAGAAACGGTTCAATTGTACCACTTACATCTAACCCCCAACCTCTTAAACACTCCTTATTTCCCTTTGTAATCAATTAATACCGGCTGCCTCCCATTTTTAAGTAATGGAACGCTCACTCATATCCCATTTGGGAGGGCAATTATGAATATTAGGATGGGTTACATGAAACAGCCTATATTTGGCCCTAAAACAGGGCAGTTTTCTATGGCTTAAATTAATAATATTTGTATTAATCTGCCTTCTTCCGTAATGAAATAAACATCCTTTCAAAGACTATGCATCCCTTAGGCATGATCTTCTTTTGCAAAAATTAGCTACTTCCAAGCCAGTCAGTGACTGAGTC
This sequence comes from Pipistrellus hanaki, assembly GCF_964339955.1. NCBI lineage: Eukaryota > Metazoa > Chordata > Mammalia > Chiroptera > Vespertilionidae > Pipistrellus > Pipistrellus hanaki. The sequence goes on along the minus strand of NC_140506.1, from coordinate 24,314,705 downwards.
TGAGCCGCTTATGAGGTTGTGACAAAACCATTTTCCATACAGAGTTTGCAAAGGCAATGGAAGTGCAGAGGCTAGAAGTCAGTGGGTGTCAGGAGATGTAGGGAGTATAAAAATGAAGTCTCAAGTAAACTGGGTGAGAAGTACATTTCTTTTGATTGTTGTGTCTTGCTTTTTAATGTTCTCAGAAAACGACTCTATCTTTCAGAGTCTCTCAAGGATTTTTAGATAAAAAGAGAGGTTTTATCTTTGCATGTCTATAAGCAGGGAAAAACTCCAGAGACCAAAACCTACAGGCAATTCAAATATACTAAATCCGATCAAGGTAATATCAATGCCAGAATTAGAAGAAAACCCAGAGAGAATATCAATAACAACATTAAAACAGCAGGTTTCAACTGGAATCAATAGGCAGAATAAACAGAAAAAATTAAGTCACAAAGTGTTAGTAGATAAAAGCTCTCCACTCATTAAAATTCTGTTTGTCTTTGTGTCTGTTCATCAATGTACCTATATATCTATGCAAGTGTATCAAAGTTTGTAATGTAAAAGAATGATGAAATAATCTAATTAATTTCCGGTGTCATTCCACATATTTCTTTCAAGTCAGAACTGCAATATTAATAATGGTTTGCAGTTTAATAAAATATCTTTATGTCCCATTAACTCATATATCAGCTTGTTATAAAAGCACTTTCTATCAAATAGCTAAACTTCAAAAGAGTTTTGCTTTGATCAGAAAAAAAGCAGGTTCATTCCATTTGTACTGAATAACCTCACTCCGTTTTATAGAAAGACAGTTGTATGCAGCTGCCATTCACTTACAAAAATATTCCAATGGGCAAGAAATAAAAAAGACAGAGGATATGCAGACAGCCAGTGAACTAGGGAAAGCTTGCTTTTTACTTCAGTAGGCAAAGGAGATCAGCTCCCAGGGCAACTTGGCTCAGTGCAGAATCCCAGAGGAGGTGGCAGCCTGAACCCACCAAAGCACAGACAAGTGGGATTTCAGGAGAGCATCCAAGACAGAAAGTCCAGTCTTTTTCTTTCCCTTCTCCTCCCCCTTCTCTTTTTTCCTTCCCCTCCCCTTTTTCTTCTTTTCTGTTCTTCCTCCTCTTCCTCTGCCTTTTCCTCCTTCTTCTAAGCCTCAGTTCCAGCACACTGACTAAAGGCCACTTCTTTATTTTGTTGGGTTGGCAAAGACCTTTTAAATCATTTTACTGTGTGGCCATGATACCAAAACTGTTCTCTGGTGGCTTCTTTGGAGAGTGACATATTCCACCATCTCGTGTCCAATAGGTTTAGTTAGTCCTCTTGTCCCCACCTACCTGTCCTTGGCTAGTGTCCAGTGCCAAGTGCACTTTTGCTACATGCAGGTTATTCAATAAGGGAGCAACCACTGACCCCAGAAGGTCAATACTAAAGACCTGGGGATTTCCTCAGGATTTTCTTCATAGAGTAGCAGCTGAAATAGAAGTTAACAACTAACCAGTGCTCTTAATTAATGTTTTATTTCTTTGGTGTCTTTTTCCAAAAGAGACTTCAATTGTACCTGTTTTTCTGGGGACAAGCCTGAATGGTCAGGGACACAGGAATGAAAAATATTCAGAGGTTCCACACAGAAGCCTGCAGGCTCACGAAAGAGCCCAGCACCATGGTTAGACTGCCTCTGCTTCTCCTCACCCTGCCCAGCAGCTACGGCTAGGAATCCTCAGGTCTGCGTTCACAGGGCCACTGCCAGGAGAGGCTGAGGGTCCTGGATTTGCCACAGCATCTCCTTAAGGAACTCTCTTATAGACATCAGTGAAGAAGGAGGAGAGGTGGGCGGGCAAACAGGCTGTGGTGTGGATGAGACAGGTGATCTGGTTTGGAGCTCCTTAGGAAGCAAACAGTACACCCAGTACATGTCCCAGTGCTTCCTTCCTACTATTCTCAGGTCAGCTCCAGGCACCCAGGATGTGCCAAACAAATGCTTGTTGAAAGAGTGTGTGTAAACAAATGGATGTGTTGGATTATTTCTAAATAATTTTTACTGAAACCCCTAGGAGTTATCTCCAAAATTGAGGATCTGAGCAAGATGACTAACAGAGGTACAGGAAAAGAGATATAAGAGCAAAAAAATTGAGCTTCCTTAATATTATTATATTGACAGCAGTGTCAATATACATATTATATTGACAATAATAGATATATTATATAAAGGTGTCTATATATTGACTAATTAATAATTCCAGTGGGGTTAAATCTGAAAAGAAACATCAATGGAGCTATTAGAAAAAATGTTTATACAATTTTTGTGACACTCTGTATATTGGCTCAATTTTTTTTTTTTTTTCACTTCATGGGGCGAATAATTAAGAAATTTGGAGACACCATTAATCTAATACAGCTGTTTTCAATCCAAGGTCACTTGAGCCCTTAGGCCAAATGTCTGGAGATATTTTGGTTGTCACAACTAAAGGGTTGCTACTGACATCTACTGAGTTGAATCCAGGCTGTTGTTGAACATTCTACAGTGCATAGAACAGGCCCCACACACAAAGAATTACGAAGTCTATAACATTGATAATGCTGAAGCTGAGAAACCCTTGTCTACCATCTGAAATCCAAAAGCTCCTGACCTGGAAGGGCAGGGCCTCCAGGAGGTTCCAGAGGAGGTGCTCTGTCATACCAACACCATCCATTTCCTGAGCCTTTGTGTCTTACCCAGGCTTGGGTTAATTTCCTGCCCCATGAAACCTGACCTGGAAGTTTGTTCTCATCTATACATGCTCCACCAAGTCTAACCCAAGTCTTCCTATGTGGTTGGTCACTTTAAAAAGCTCCTAGCGCCAAAACCAGTTTTGCTCAATGGTTAGAGCATCGGCCTGCAGATTGAAAGGTCCCGGGTTTGATTCCTGTCAAGGGCATGTACCTTGGTTGCAGGCACATCCCCAGTAGGGGGTGTGCAAGAGATAGCTGATCGATGTTTCTCTCTTATCGATGTTTCTAACTCTCTATTCCTCTTCCTTCCTTTCTGTAAAATTCAATAACATATATTTTAAAAGAAGAAGAAGAAGAAGAAGAAGAAGAAGAAGAAGAAGAAGAAGAAGAAGAAGAAGCAGCAGCAGCTCCTGGCTCCATCACTTGCCCAGGTGCATCACGTCCTCAGCGGGGCTGCTCCATGGGTTGAGTTTACAACGTGCCTGTTGGAATCCTCAACTCCAGAGAAGGTTGTGCATGAGGAGCGTGGTTGCTAATTAACCCTGAAACCAAAATGTGTCAAGATTTCTTGAAGATGAATGGACCTTAGATCATCTACCCCAACTTCCTCACTTTACAAATGAGAAGGCTGAGCCCCAGAGAGATGAACTCGAGTTTCTAGATCACAGATATGGTGACCACTACATGAAGGGAGAAGAATCAATACTCCAATCCTCACTCTGTTTCCCCCTCAGGCCTTCTGTGCTGTTTTTAGCAGGAATGGATATAACACCCCTCTTGCATCAGGACTAGAATTGTATGTATTCTACAGAAAATCTGTATTTTATTTGACAATATTTGCCTCATGTCTGATGCAATATGAATGCCTGAGAGAGATTTTTATTTATTTCCATGATCAGTTAGACAAAATTCTGACCAATTTCTCCAAATGTAGCCAAAAACACTTCATAAAACTGGTGGGAGGCTGGGCATTGGATAAACCCTCATATCATCTCATTAGACTAGTCCAACTTTTCCATGAAAATTGGTTCATGTCTTTCATCTCAGTTCTCACCAGTGTTTTTCAGTTGTGAGGCGGGTACTCCAGAGCTTGAAACCAGTGACAGCCCCTCCCCCGTGGGTCTGCGTTATCTCCAGCCTGATCAAAGTTTTATAACACAGAGTGGCTGAGCTCAGTTCCAAAGAAAACTGAACTGCGCTGGCTCTAACCCTTCTGAGTCAAATTCGGCATGTGATAGAAATTAACGAAAGGAAGTTCCGTCAAAAAGAAAACAGTGGCAACGTTTTTCAAAACACAGGTTTCCCAATGCCACAAAGATTATGTGAAATTGAGCCCTTGTATTGAAGCTTATCTTCCGTGTGACTGTGTGATGACAGGGCTTGGCTCCTGACTAGAGCTTGGCACCTTCAGCCCATCCTGCTAGTCAGGAGGGCACGGCCACTTGATGAAGAACCGTGCACGCTTCCATGAGCATCGTGATGTCTGTGTCATCTGACCATTGCCTTTCCCAGTGGCTTCCCAGAAGGTTCAAGGACATTCCTGAGCTGAGAAGGAATCTGGATGAGAAAACCTGAAGCACAGCCCTCTCTTGTTATAATGGGGTCCTGGGAAAACAGACACGTCAGGCCTGGGCACCCAAAGTTCCCATTTGCACAGATGCAGTAAGGAAGTGATGGGCAGACCAGCTCTGAACTGGGAGCGACAGGGAAGAAGATCTCTGAATTGGATCTTTCTATAAAAAACGCTTATTCACATATTGAGTGCATTTTGTAACAGGCCTTGCCCACAGTACTAAGGTAGAGAATATAATAAGATTTTTAAAATATGTAATAAACATTTGTATATATCCCTTCTGATCCATGTGTAAAGATCTCACTATGTCTGAGCTTACTGTTAAAACATCCCGCCCAACTCAAAAGAGGTCTCCACACGGGGCTTGAGCTGGGTCAGGGTTCCAGAGAGGGGTGTGTGCCCAGTGAGAAGCCCACACTGGAGGCAGGGCCTGCTTAACCCAGCGCCTCTCAGGCTTCGTTCTGCCTGTCTGCTTCTCAGTGTGGGCTCCAGAGAGAAGCATTCTCTAACTAGCAAGTGTTCTGCGGGCTGACTGGTATACTGGGCCTCTGCTCACACATTCAACTTGCCTCATTGAGTTCCTATCACAGGCTCATTGCCTTCATAATTTCACCACTTTCTACTAAATACATTCGCTAATTCACTAGACGGCATGAAGAGTTCAGAAAAGAAGGCTGGAGCTGCCCATCCCAGTGGCTAGCCAGGGACACCGGACCGTCTCCAGCAGGAGAAGACAGATGGACAGCAAAGTGAACACAGACCCAGGCTCTGGTCCTGAGGTCCAGAGGAAACAGTCAGCAGCTCAGGAGCCCTGCTCCAGGGAGTTCCAGGATAAGCAGAGAAGGAGGCTTCTTGGGAGGAGCAGCCTAACTATGCACAACTGAGAGTTCGCATAGTTCTCCTGAGTCACCATGGCTGCTGGCACCTCCATTCTCATTGCCCCAGCCCCGCAAGAGCTCAACTATACCATGGTGCTGGTGATGGTGCAGCCAGCGCCCTCACTGAGGTGTCCCTATTCTCCTCCACTTCCATTGCTCACATCTTTACCAAGAGCTTGCCATGAGAGGTCAATGCTTATGTTGATTAAGGAAAATTCAAGCAAATCTATTCAGTTGTTGGTTCTGATTGAAAGATCAATGGGAAACTCTACCTGGGATACAAAGAATATGCTACAATTTATACTTTCCCTGGGCTGGGTTTGACTATTGAGCAAGAAATGCATTGTTGATATAGCAGGAAAAAGGTAAAATAATAAAATTAGGGATTTGATCATTAGTGATTTGAAAGTATTCTCCAAACAAAATGTTATCTAAGGCAAGGAGATCCCCAAGTCAGAATGAACTACTTTCTTCCCTCCTGGCTTCATCCTTCCCTTGCAAAACCCTAATACCTGCTCTGTTCATACTCTGAGTTTTAAAAAAGGTAAATATGGAGGATATGTAACATCAGGGCAGGAGAAGGATATGTCCAGGGTGCAGGTGGAATGGATGTCTGCCCGGGCCTCCTCAGCAAACCAGTAACAGTACCTTCTTCTGCTTCTTTATTTAAGCAAAGGAGAGACCTAAATCAGAGATAAAATGAATATATTTTAAAAGTTTAATCCTTTATTATATTTGACTGTGTGTAGCGTTGTGATGTTCAAAGAAAAACCCCCAACTCACTGAGTCCATTCCATTTTTCTCCTTGGCTTCCAGGTCTTTCCATTTCAGAATCCCTCCCGGGAATGCTTGCCCCACCAGTGTGGCCTGTGTTTCTCATGTAAACCCCTCTCCTGACACTACCCCAGTGAGCTAAGACCCAGTGATGACTCAGAGCTGCCCAGTGACCCAGGCAGAGTGTATTACTAAGATCCCTATGGTGTAGGATCAACTTAATGGAACCCTGACATCCATGTTAATGGAACCCCAACCTCTCTTTTTCCCAGTGAGTAAAGTGAGGCTCGGACATTTCAAGTGGCCTTTCCAACTTTGTAGAAAAAAAATGGAGGCTGATCCTGGGGCTCAGCACCCAGAGGGCCTTGCTTATCTGAGGCTCTGTGGGTTTTCTCCCCTGTACATATGAAGCCTGTCCTGGGGCACGGCGGCTGATGCCCCTCAATCTCACTAATGTATCAAAGTGCTTGGCTATTAATGTTGGGGCAGAACTCCCAATAAAATATCACATTTAATTTGACACAGACATCAGATGCAGAAGAAACCCATGCATGCTTCAAGGGGCATTTGAGGAATGGAGGGAGTATTTCAGAGGAATCTAATTACATCATCTTTCTTTTCACATACCACTTTTAAGAGATTAGGAGGTTTAAGGGACAAAAAGATTCCCCTTCAGCCCACTGCATACATTTTGGCCTATGAGTGTAAATCCTCAGTCCCTATGAGTGCCCTTAGCTATATAATAAACCATGAAGATATCACTCTGAGGCACAGCCTCCCTGTGTCCTGTATCCATCCCACAGCCACAGTGGAGGTGCCCAGCCTCTGATTTGGTTCAAAACTTGCACTGGTCCTTGCTCTCAAGGCTAAGTTTCTTCATCCCAGTGTTTTACCAGGAGGTCTTTTGAGTTTAAGCACCTGTGCTTTTTATTCTGGGTATCATCCCTTTACTATAGGTGCCATGCAGCCACTTTAGCAATGCAGTAAATACAGTATTGTCAAGGATAGATCCCGAAGAGCCTAAAAGTAGCTCTGCCCAGTACCCACCTCACCATGAGTGTAACAAGTCAACCAGATCACAGCACCAGCCATGGAACCCAGACTGCAAAAAGGCACAGGGGCTGGTGGCTGGGCCTGACTCATCTCCTTATTATTGTACTATACCTGATGCCACACTGTTGACAACCCCTCCCATACTGGGGGCTTTCTGTGAGCTCCACTTAGAAATCAGACTGAGTGGCTTACGGCCATGAACAAGCAAGTCATGCTCCAGCTTCCTGGACCACTAACCAACAAGATCACAGAAGTGTTCCAAACTGGACAGGCTTCAAGAGAAAACTGATTTCTTTGGAGGGAGGAGATCCAGTCCAGGGCTGAGGACACAAACAGGCAGGAGCAAAGACTGCCAGCTATTCCCTGAGCATCTAACCTACAGCATGAGCATAAAGGGGTGTCAGCAGGGAGAAGGCCAGTCACCAAAGCTTCAGGTGCTATTAGGGTGCCTGGGGAAATCTTGCCTGTCCAGGTACCTGCTGAGTCCATTACTTTGCCCATCCCTGAAGGCAGTCTGTTAGCTGTTGGACTTTGATGTTCCCCTGGGGTAAGGATGAGGGTGGAGGCAGAGGGAGTACTCACACAGGTGAAGAAACCACAGGCACTCGCCATAGGTGGCTGGTGCTTCCCTGCCCACTGCCTGCTCTAGAATTCAGAAGCCTGGAAGGCAGGTGTAGGATCCTCTCAGCTATGCATCTGGGCCAAACCAGTGCCTGGCACACAGTGGGGGCTTGCAGTGTCCGTCACACAACTGTGGAGTGTAGCAAGGAAGACAGGCATGGAAGGTGACACAGGAAAGATGTGTCACCATGTCTGCTGATAAATGCCAATAAATATGCAAATGATGAATCTAGAAACACTCTCCTTACTTTCCAATTCAATTCCAGTAACCCAGGGGGTAGTTCTCTATAAATTATAGTGGAGTATGACTTGTAAATAACATTTTTCTGACATCCCTAAAGCATTGCTGTACCTTTGGAGTTTATAAATTGCTGATGTAAATGAGTTTATATAACCATTTCATAGTTAATAAAAATAATACTCAGAGCAGTATTGGGAATCGGGTATATTTCCAAGCTCATAAATGTTTTGGATAGCCAAGTGATGGGTTATAATTTGGTTGTACCCACACCTTTGGAAACCAAGCAAGTGGCATGGGTGCTGGGATCACCCTCCATGTGACTCTCTTCCCTGAATTCCCAGGTCTGCTTTAGACATGGGCCTTCTCTTGCTCATTTATTAAATGTGCATCCACTACTGTACTTCCCCAGTCTGAGTACTGTGCTAGGGATTATAAATATTAAACCACTCCAGACCCATCCGTCACAGAGGGGACAGAGTCCTATAGGGCGAGATCAGCTTGCTCACAGCACAGTGAAAGGAAATGGGGGTGCTCCATAGCTAGCAGCAGGTATGAGTGCTGAATTGGATTGCAGCACACAAGAGTAAAGAATTTTCCAGATGCTCATCCCAATGACAATGACTGGAACCCCACCTTGGTTTGGTGCCCCACTCACCTGCTCCACCATTCTGTCACAGCTAACACCTGCCATGTTCTGCTATGCCCCTTGCTGAGGAAGCCCACCATGTTCCACGAGCACCCCCTGCTGGTCAGTGCACATCACAATAACCAGTTTTTTGGTTGTTCCACTGTTGGGTCTATTTGCATATTAGCCTTTTATTATATAGGTTATACCTACATTGATATCCATACTTATGAGTGATCAGTTTGTCTCATCATGTGTGCATCCCTGTGCATATGAATCAGACAACCACAGAAAACATCCCTACAGACACTTGGCCAGGAACCCCAGCCCACCATTATCGCTTCCCATGGGGGCAGGAATACCCAGTTCTAGAAAGTAGCCTAGAGTGTGATGAGGTGGAGGAGGATGAGAGGAGGGGAGCATGGTCATGGGGTTCCAGAGCCACATCACAGCATGAGCTCTGGTGGGATCCAGTGTCAGCAAGGCAGAAAATTGGAACACATGCAAAGGGTGGTTGGAGGCAGTGGAGAAGCATGAGGGGTAGACCATCCGAGGGGAGTTTCAAACATGTGAAAGGAGGCAAGGACCTCAACCCACTCTGCTTGCTCCTCCTCATCCCTGAGGCAGCTCCTAACAAATCCAGTCTTATGCCAACTACACTCATGTGTTCTCCTCTGGCCCTGCCTTGCCCCAGAGGCATCCCATGTTCTCTCTTCTCCTTAGGAGAGTACCATATTTCAGGGATGGGAGATGAAGTGGGTGCCAGTAGCTAAGGATGCTCACAGAGTGGACCCCAGCAATCCTGGTCCACGTTGAATGCTTGCTCTTTCACAAGCATTGTGGAGTCCATGTGGAGTCAGGACCTTATGGTACCCTCCAGAGTTGATAATTGTGCAACTGTGCAAGTTTTCTATGGAAAACCTATATTGTTCACTGAGACTTTAGGAAATGATGACCGTTCCCTCTAACCCTAAGCAGAAATACGTTATATGTAATTTATTAATTTAAGGAAATAAATTATTGCTCTAAAGCTGCTGTCTTCTATAACAGTAGCTGTTATCAACTTGCCACTTTTAAGACCATCCCTTTCACTCCCTTCTCTGCCCACAGTCCCACTGCAGCCTCCTCTGGGACCACCATTCTAGCTAATAGGTGACAGATGGAGGAGGTAGGGTGAGCCCTGAACCCAGATCTCTCCTCCACACTCTGGACAGCGGCCCTGGAGAACCAGGATCATCTCCTGTTAAGGAGCTTGGTAGAAAGATACTTTGGAGCCTGGGCACTTAAGAGCCCCGGCAAATTGGCTTCTGTGTGAATTGCCTGAGGAAGCAGTTCCACTAACCCAGGGGCCAAACTTAGGGAACTGTGTTCTCCTGAAGTCTTAGACCTGCCTTTGGTCTTCAAGCCACAATGGAAAAATTGGCTCTAGCTTCCTGGATGTAGAATAACTTCTTATCAAACTTTATTAAAGTAAGACCAGTCATATTTATCTTGCATTTTCTCTCTGGAAATATTTTTCTTCTAATTGGGAGTTGAGGGCATCCCCCAGCCAAGGTACCTTGGGCTACAGAGAGTGGCCTCTCCAGGCAGCCTCACATGCTCTGGCTCTCTCGGGAGCAGATATAAGCCTGCTCATGGATTCATCCCCAGGGGCTCCTCTAAATCCATTTCTATCCCCTATGGAGATAATTTTCAGCTTGAGGGTCATCTGCAGGACTCTGACATTCTCCAACAGTCCCAATGCCCCTCCTCACCCCCCAGGATCATATCACTGGCCATCTGGTATCTCCTATCCCCATTGATTTCTCGTCTCTTGTCCACTGGTGAACCCCAACCAGGATGGGATGAAAGAGAAGTGTCTGCCCACACGTGGGGCTCTTGCTGCTTGGTAACAGTGTTGAGATTTAGGTTTAAATATCTCTGTTTGCTCCATGGGGTGGAGAGGCAGAAGGGACTGGGACTGATACCTTTAACAGCCTACCTTAACATTTCAGACATTCTGAGTTACCTGAGCTGCCAACCATTGGGGCTGGTCCCATCTCTTGGGCACGGCAGGCAGAAGTCCACACCATATAATTACATCACATGCTATTTGCACCCCTGTTTCTCATACTGCCACAAAGCCTCTCTGCAGACTCCCCAAAGTTTTTGGGATCGGCACAAACTCACGCTTCAGTCATCCATAGCATTTCAAGTGACCAGCGACTCAGGACTGGGGCCTGGTGCCTGCATTCGTACCTGCTGCCTCAGTACAGGCCGGTCAGCGTGGCAGGTAATTCTGTCCTTGACTTTCCAAGATAAATGGCCTTCCACTGTCTACACAGGGTTTTGTGTCCACAGCTGTTTTCATTTTATGTTGTGTCTGTGATTTCACCAATGTCATGTAATTTTCACATTTTCCCAAATTGAGCCGTTTTATTTTCTACTTCTCTGTTACTGCTACATCACAGGAATGGTCTGGGCCTTTTAAAAGGGCAGCATTTTAAAGTTTTGAAAGACAGCTCTACTTGAAAAGGAGTTCTGCAACTCATTTTCAGTGCTTGTGCTTTTTGGATATTCAGGCATGTGCTCCATCATTCACACGTAGCATTTCCATGTGACTGGAGGACAAATGGCCTTAATAAATCCCATTATTCTAAAGAACAATAAAAATAACAGGTTGGTGACACTGGAGCCATGATAAATAACATTTTTTATTTTGCCAATGTCATTATTATCTCTTTCCTCCTGTCTGGCTGCTGATAGACTGTCTCCCCGAGAACCCAGCCAGGGACTTGGGCCTGCAGGGCAGATGGACAGCCGGGAGTCTGTCTTCAGGAATTAGGCAAGGGCAGGGTCTCCTGCTCTCAGCAAGCAAGGGCACTACATAATATATTCCTACCCCAGGAGCCCCTGAAAACCCACCTCAAAGCAGCCCCCAGTCCCTCCTTTCTCCCCACTGGAACGATCTGAAGTCCTGGATAACACATCCCTTCTCGTTTACTTAGGTATTGGCGATCCAAGCTCGAAAACCAAGGGTTGGTCACACTTCAGTGAAAAGAGCAACACGCAGGATATAGAAACAATTTGCTAAGCTTTGAGGATGTCACAGAGGTTCTGAAGAGCACAGTCAGATGACAGCTTATTAAACTCGCACAGCCAAAAACAAATGAGTGAACTGTACAAAATTTGCCTATAAAACTCCTTCATTTCTACTTAATCTGGTTATCACATTAGCATTGTATTTCTGAAAGCAAACAACAAGACCTGGCACAGGAGAAGGTGTTAGAAATGGCCTATTAGGAACTCACTGTTTTATCTGCCCCAAGTCTTCAATGGGCAAAAAATTGGAGCATGTGTGGCTGGGGTAGAAAACTACAGCATAGAATTCCAGGCCCAGAGCAAGGCCAGCTTGGCCCCACTAAGCCACAGGAGTTGGGCAATGCCCATGCTGAGGACTCCTAGCGTCTAAGGCCTGAAAGTTTTCATCTTGATAGTTTTGTTGAATTTGCATTTCCTCCTGTCAGTTACATTTCCAAAGGAGCCCTTCTGCTTACACATCTGATTTAAATAGTCTGATTTAATCTTTTCTAGAGAAAGTCTTTCCCTTTCATCTATGCCAACACTTACAGAGACCACCCCTGCCCCCAGGCCTGGGAACAGCCTGGATCCATTGGTAATAATAACAAAAGCCAACAGCCTTCTGGAGCCCTCAAGGCCATGGGGCAGGCATTGTTCTAAATCTAAGCTGTTTGCAGTGTTAGCTCAGTTACTTCTCACATCCACCCAACTAAGCGTGGGTCCATTTCACAGGTGAGGCAGCTGAGGCAGAGGGCGGCTGAGAGCTTGGTGAGATAACAGATAACAGGGAGCAAAGCCAGGTGTTGAGCCAGGTGTAGGCCCTGCCTCTGGAGACCACACACTCACCACTGGGCAGTGCACTCTCCTTAGGTGCCAGGGAGAGGTCAAGGTCGGGACATCCTGGTTCCCACCTTGAGTGGTGTGCTGACTAGTTCTGGGATGCTTGGCGAAGTCTGCAGCTCCTCTGGGTTCCTTGGTTATTTGTCAGGAGAAGGCAGATCCTTCCCAGCGGCGTGGCACATGTATCCAGGGAGGAAGTATGGCGGGACAGGCAGCCATGGGGTTGGCCTCCTTCATCACAGCCAACTCGCCTACAGCTCCCCTTTCCTCTCTGACACCCCTTCTCCGATGCCCAGCCTCCTACTCCCAGACATGTTTGGATTTGCAAGATCTGGGGAGGAGCTGAGCTTCAAAGCCGGGAGGAGGGAGTATCAGGGGTGGGAACAGGATCAGTGTCTTCCTGTAGGATTTTTCTGACTCTCCCCTCTGCAGGCTCAGCCCTCAGTTCTCCCTCTCAGGCACTGCGCTTTGCTTCTGAGCACCCAGCTCCCTCCGCCCTTATTTTCCTGGAAACATCCCTGGACTCTGAGAGTCACTCCTGCTCAGTTCTCTCTGCTGTCCCAGTCGGCTCAGAAACACTGCAGATTTCTTAGCCATTTCAATTCTTTGTAGTGCTGTGTTCTTGGAAGGGTTCAGACTTTATTTACAAAAGTGGGGTGTTTTGGGGGAAATGATGAAAGTCATTCACACTAGCCAGAAAGTCTGGAATATGCCCAGCTGGAGTGAGTCGGTGGTTGAGTGTCAACCTATGAACCAGGAGATCATGGTTGGATTCCCAGTCAGAGCACATACCTGGGTTTCAGAACCGACACAGGTGCTCCCTCTTTCTGGCCACTCCCACAGCCCCGACATGAGAGTCAGAAACCAGGGTGGAGATAGAACCTCCAACCTCTGGCCCTCACACAGCCCCTTGTTGTGGGGGTGGGACCTGCATCACAGATCAAAGCTGCCTGTAGGGTTGAACACCCCCAAGCTATTCAGACTGGCTTCCTCACAGGCATGAGCTCAGAGGATTGTAGCCATGCCCAGGGCCCCCACAGAGCCCAGCTCTCCTGCCAGCCTCCGGCCCGGTTAGCTGGGGAATGCGCATCTGGAGAGAAAGCAAAGGGCACACTGCAGCCTTTTCATGCATTTCCCTAGTTGATCATCAGCCAATCTGGAAAGAATCCACCTCTGTGTTCACAAGACTACTAAGAAAACAACCCATTATTCTGACTTGTAGGAGAATCTAAAGCGTCACTTGCTATTCAAATGCTATTCAGATCCTGGGTCCAGGAAATGGCTTGAGAGGAGGGTGGCGTCCCACTAGGATCTGTGGCCAATGCAAAATCAGGTTTGATATTTTAAGCACTTGGGGATACCCTGGGTGCAATATGGAAACAATGAATTTCAAACAGACAGATTTAAAACTAGGAAGTTGATGTTTAAGAGCAGAGTAGGAAGGAAAAAATAAAAATTAAAAAAAAAGAAAATATAGAGTCGGCTTGGAAGCTCTGTAGAGGCACTGGGACATCGCATGAGATGCCCAGAGAGGTTAGAATGCAAACCTAAAGGGCAGGAAGAAAGGCTGCCTGTGAGAGCAGGGTAGGCAGTGGCTGGGCCCCACAAAGCAGCTCCTATTTACAGGGAGATCACAGCACAGACGGTGTCTCGTCGGCCTCAGATGAGAAGGCAAAGCGGCTGAGACAATTGCAAAGAGGGAGACGAAACCGTTGAACAAAAATTCCAAAAGTTCCATGTGAAATGAGAAGCACATCTTGTGAGCCCAAGGTCCTTTAAGTAGCCCAAGAAGGCATGGCAGTGAAAGGCATTCAGCATTCATGAGAGGCAGGACCAGGTAAACACTGGCAAGGACCCTGATAAAATGAATGGTCACTCACCCGAGAGGCCCTGTGGGAAAAGAGTTCCGTGTGACCACAACAAGAATGAGAGCCTCAAAGGAAGAGTTGTTTAGGGTCATTCTTCAGACTGAAGGGTGGCCGGGTGAGCCGGAACAGGTGTGGCATTCTGAAGGTGTTAGAGGAAGTGAAGTAGCACCCACTTCAGTTCTCAACATGTGTGACCTCTGTTAAGAAAATAAAATTCACCTCAGTACATGTGCAGATCTAATTGGCTAATTGGCTCTATTAAGTAATCCACATAGGGGCAGCACCCTATCTAGCAACTAGAAGAGCTCTCCCTAGGGTGGTACAGAATGGTCAGTTTTTATACAGGAAGAAGGATGGGGCATGGGAGATATGAACAAAGGCCAGATACGATGATACTTAGGCCTGGGTGCCCTTTTCTTAGGGGAAGGAGAAAGGTGTAATCATATGTTTATTTATTTATTTTTTTAATATATTTTATTGATCTTCCTACAGAGAGAAAAGGAGAGGGATAGAGAGTTTGAAACATTGATGAGAGAGAAACATCAATCAGTTGCCTCTTGCACTGGGGATGTACCCACAACCAAAGTACATGCCCTTGACCAGTATCGAACCTGGGACCCGAGGCTCTATCCACTGAGCCAAACCAGTCAGGGCAAGGTGTTATCATACGTTTAATACCAGGTATTAAATCTAAGTTTGGCATCATGGCCTTTTAGATGCCTTTTGGGGCCTGGAAATGTAAAACTGTTGAAGCAGCTCGTGGGAGGTGCAGAAACCAGAAGACATTCCAAGATTGGTGGGCTGGCACACCTCACTAAAATTTCAGTGTAAATAATGAGAAAATTCATATAAAGTAATAGTGTAACCAACACTTGTTTTGTCATTTATGATGTGTTAGTTGTAAATGGCCACAACTTAAAATCACATGCTCAAAAGCAAATTCAAACAAGACTACAGGGTGCTTACGTGTTCAGTAGCCCCCAGTTAAGGAGCGAAGTCTGGAGGGCAGTAGCCTTCAACAGCATCATCTGGAACCTTTACAGCCACAATACCGGGCTCACCAGCTCTCCCTTCCCCACCTCTCACCCCCCACTCCAGGACTGAATGCCTGGTTAATACTCACACTGCCTCTGCTTCTATGGTCCTTTGAGCCTCTGCACATGGCTTTCCATCCTGAACATTTTTCATAGTCACTGGCATGGCTGACCCTAGATGAGGGAGTCAGCTGAGCTGGGGTTGCCCATAGCAGTGGCACCTCTCCATCCCCGCATCACGGGTGGTCCTTTCTGTGTCCTGTGCTCTAAACTCAGAGAGCAAGCCCCTGCCCCTTCAGCATCCCCAGCAGCAAATGTTCATTGTGACGGGTGAGAGGGATCATTCTTGGATCTCTGGAAGCCTGCATACAGCCATTTCTCCTTCTCTTTTCCTTCTACTGTTGATAGTGTGGAGGATCCATATATTACCACACCTGCCCGATGAAGCCACTGTCAGGAAATACTCATTCACACAGCACTAATACAGGCTCCAGTTCCCGCCTAGTTATCTGTCATTCTGAGGTAGGGAATGAGAAGGGGCTGTGTGTCTGAGACTAACTAGGAGGGACAGTATTTCTCACACAGTGGGCAGGGGCACGGCCATGAAAGTTTGGGTCCCCTGGGTGGTGGCTAGCGATACCGTGGAGGCCCTTTGCTTTAGAACCAGACATTCTACACCACATCTGCTCCTAAAATGCTCCTGACAACATCATTTTATGGTCACATGAGATTTTTTTTCTTTTTTTTTTTACAGGCAGTTTTGTCCTTCAGATTTGAAGTTGAACTTGCCTCCACTTGTTTGGTTCTCCCCTCAGGACACCACGTCCCAAAGGGAAAAAAGTACCTGAGGAGGAAACCA
This sequence comes from Pipistrellus hanaki, assembly GCF_964339955.1. Lineage (NCBI taxonomy): Eukaryota > Metazoa > Chordata > Mammalia > Chiroptera > Vespertilionidae > Pipistrellus > Pipistrellus hanaki. The sequence goes on along the minus strand of NC_140506.1, from coordinate 24,298,579 downwards.
CGTGGCTAGGAGGACAGCTTCAGTGGCAATGCCACAATCAGAGCAGGAGCCGGATTCCTGGTGCGTTTCCTTTGCCAGGAGAGGCAACAGTAAACGCAGCTCTGCCTCAGCCACCTGCTTGTACAGTTCACATTAAAACCTGGAACGCAGCAAATCCCACTTCACAATGGCTTTCAGCACTGGAGCCTGTGAATTAAAGGCTCCATTGTTTGCAAGGATTATTTCCTGGCCTCCACCAGCTTCAAAGAAATGCGAATCTTCACTCACTTTTCTATTGATCCTTGTTGATCAGATTAACTTTGTTTTGGATTCCTATTGAAACAAAGGCAAACAGATACATTTTTAAGCACTTTTATGTGTAGCTTTTTTTCAGTTCAGAATTCTCATTGTGCTTCTACTTCCTTGTTATAAAGATTACTAGGCAGTTGGGGGAAAATCAAGGAATTACCATAAATTCTATTCACTAAATACCAACACTTTCAGGCACATTATCTCAATTGTAAAATACTTTGGCATACCAAGTAATTATATGCAATTAAAACCCCACTGTTCGTTTACTTTCCCTTGTTAATTTATAATAGAATACCTGTACTCAGGAAAATGAGGAGATTAGCAAGCACTAGAAATCAAAGACATCTCTCAACACCGCAAAAAATAAAGCCAAAACTTCATCCTACTCATCGGGCACTTCAGATTTCAGATGAAATTATTTAACACTCCCCGCTCTTTAATGAACTGGTAAAGAATCTGGAGAGTATTTCCTTGAAGACAGAATGTTCTCAGGCCCTTTGTAAATACTCTGAGGAGGTTTCTCCCTGCCTGCTCTCCACCCACACGTATGACTCATACCTAGGGCCAGGATTACCCAGTTTCACTCTGGGGCACACCACATGGTTTCTCACCTGCCTCCTGTCCTACCGTCCTCCCACGGGGCAGCTGCTGAATCTGCACTTAAACCTCCCCTTAGAGATTCACCCTGCAGCCGCCCCCATGCCAGGCAGAGAGCCCAGGCAAACACTAAGGTATTTCCAGTGGTTTGGCCCACGGAGACCCCTCTTCTCACTCCTACCTACCTCCCCAGCAATGAACTCCAAATCCCAACTCTTCTTGTGACAAGTTTGCACTGAGATCTACAAAACCTCTAGGGGCAGAGCCCCTGCCCCCGACAGAAAGCCCCTGCCCCCAACAGAACCCCTGCCCTCGACAGACTTCTGTGTGACATTAATTAATAAGAGGTAAGAGGCTAATAGTCTCATGAGCATTAGTTTGCAACCAATCAGACAAAAAGGAGACACTTTTTTAGGGAAATTTTGAGAACTTAGATCATACTTGCTAAGATACAGTCTTGATTTTGGGGTGGAGGGTTCTCTTGGGACTCCAGACATTTGGTGCAAAAACCCGAAAAGTACCTGGCAAACCAGATGAGCTGCTCACCTTTACATATCTTGGGGTTCAGTTATCCATGTGACCAGATATGACAAGGACCCAAGGTTGCATGAGCAGCCCAAATCATAACTCTTGCACCTAAGAAAAGTTATCTCTAAATCACATGTGTCAAACACAAGGCCCGCGGGCCAAATCCAGCCCGCCAGGCCTTGCAATGTGGCCCGCACCGCGCTGTCATCACTGCACTCCGCTGTCAGTTTATGACATTGTCAGTTTATGACTGTTCAGTAAACCATTCGGCCCGCGATTTAGGCTGGATTTTAGATTTTGGCCCCTTCTCTGATTGAGTTCGACACCCCTACTCTAAACCCTGACCGTTGGGTCTTTTGCAGGCCAACTTTGCGGTTCAGTCCACTGTTAGACACTGGTGGGCCAATCTGCTTACAAATAAGGCCATGTGCAGGAAAATGATCTCCATGTATACATGCCTGTTCCATACAGAAATTTATAAATAAACTAGAGTCCCAGTGCATGAGTTTGTGCACCAGTGGGGTCCCTCAGCCTGGCCTGTGGGATCAGGTCAAAACAAGCCCTCCTATATCCTCTGAGGAGTCCTAGATTGCAAGAGGATACAGGCCAGGCTGAGGGACCCCACCAGTGCACAATCATGTCTAGGGAGGGATGCAGAAGGTTGCCAGCCGGAGAGGGACCTTGGGAGGGCTCCAGGGCATGTCTGGCCTGTCTCACTCCATCCTGATAGGCCAGACCTCAGCAGCAAGTTAACCTACTGGTCAGAGCATCTGCAACTGGTCGACCAGTCAACTGTCTGCTCCCTGGTGGTCAGTGCACATCATAGCTAGTGGTTGAGTGGCCTTAGTATATCATTAACATATTATGCTTTGATAAGTTGCACAGACGACCAGACGACTGGACACTTAGCATATTAGGCTTTTATTATATAGGATTAATACTATTTGCCTTCTCATTGACCACTTCACCACCAATTCCAGTATTCAATTTCACTGAAGAGGCATTAGGTAATTCTCCCACTGGCAATAGGAGGGAAACCGATCTGTTGGGTGGACCTACATTGCTAAGGAGAACATTATTTCCACAGGTATCCTTTCCTGCCATATTTGAGTCTCCTGATGTGGTAGGAAGAGGCAGATGAGCCTGCTGCAAGGTGGTTCTGTCCTGTTGCAGTGCAAGGTCAGGATACACAAAGTGCTATCCCACATTAAGCCCAGTCCCTGCTATTACCCTGGCCCAGGACACCAATTATTATCCTTTATGCTGCTGTCTGTGAGTCTTATGGCCATTCATCTCTTAGAGCCTCCAGCTCCTACAAGGAACAACATGGGAGCTGACCCTTCCTGACCCAGTGGCTTCAGGATGGAGAGGAACATTCACAGCAAAGGTCAGTGGGGCTGCACAGGCATAAGCCCTTAGCAAGGGCTGAGAACATGCACAGCAAACTGAGAGGTGAAATTATGGATATAATCTTGATATTTTTATAATAGTTGATTGGAATATGAAATCATCAGATCTCCAAAGTTTCAATGAAGCATTTTTTTTTTTTTGGAAGCCAAATCTAATGGTTTATGTTGGGAAAAATCCTTCACATCAAAGTTTATCAACATTCTCAAATCTAATTTATAATAAAAAAAATAAAGCATATAAATAGAAGTAGCCTGGACATGAGTTTCAACTTGACCCACTGCATGTATGTAGAAAACTTCACAGATCAGAAAGGATATCACTGTCCTCACCTGCTAAGTTGGCACAATGCTATTACCTCCAACTGTGGTCAGGATTAATTAGAGGAAGAAAAATCTCAAAAAGAGTAAAGCATTAATAATAATTGTATTATAATAATGCTAGTGGCCCCAGGCATGAAATTTGTGCACTGGAGGGGGGTGTCCCTCAACCCAGCCTGTACCCTCTCCAATCTGGGACCCCCTGGGGGATGTCCAACTGCCGGTTTAGGCCCAATCCCTAAACCGTCAGTAGGACATCTCTCTCACAATCAAGGACTGCTGGCTCCCAACCTACTTGATTGCCTGCCTACTTGATTGCCCCTAACGGCTTCTGCCTGCCAGACTGATCATCCCCTAATCAATCCCCTGCCAGCCTGATCCATACTTAACTGTTCCCCTGCCAGCCCGATCACTCCCAATTGCCCTCCCCTGCAGGCCTGGTTGTTCCCAACTTCCCTCCCCTGCCAATCTGGTCCCCCTTAACTGCTCTCCCCTTGTGGCCTGATTGCCCACAACTTCCCTCCCCTGCCAGTCATCTTGTGGTGGCCATCTTGTGACCACATGGGGGTGGCCATCTTATGAGACCACATGGGGGAGGCCATCTTATGAGACCATATGGGGGAGGCCATCTTGTTGAGAGTGAGTGTGACTGTCAATTTGCATATTACCTCTTTATTATATAGGATATAGCAACTTTTGCCATTTTGGCATATCCTAATACCTAGAGGAAACAGAATCACCAAAACTGAGTGCCAGGACCCTACAAAAATAGTAAGTTCTGTTAAATATATTTCCTGTGTTCTAACTTAAAATAGAGATGAGAACAGAGAACATTTCCTGAGGTTAACCAGATGTGGGACAAACCTATAACTGTGGTTGAGCCCACTGAGCGGTGTATGCTTCCCTAGCTTGCAGATGGTGCATAGCTCTTACCTGCAAGAAGTGAAGTGTTTGAGATTCTCCTGGAGGAAGGGAACATCTCACCATGAATATTTAGTATTTCAGTCATTGACAAGCCAGTTAAACAGTATTAGCAATTGTTGCTCATGTCCTATAAAACCCAGTCCCAATGTGTCTGTTCAATCCAGTGGTCCTTCCCATCCCACTTTTGGCTGTGATTTGAGATCACTACCCAACAGAACCTTCTGCAAGGATGGAGATGGATGTCCCGTATCTATACTGCCCACTACATTGGCCATCAGTCTCCTGTGACTTGTGAGCACTTGAAATGTGCCTTGTGACATTGAGAGACTACTTTTAACATTTAAGATTTAATAGCATGTATGACAAGTGGCTGCCATATTGGACAACACATTTTCCTACTTTGAATAACCAGTTGGAGCAAAGGTAAGAAAATTAGACTTTGTAGTTAAAGAAATGCTGAGAAACCAGTAACTATTTTTCAGCCTATCTAAGAAATATTTGCAGTATTTGTTTTGGTTCTTTTCCCACTAAAATACTCAGTGTTAGTGAGCATTCATCCCTAGTGAGCATATAGAAAGAATCCTCATAAAAATATATATTGATACAAGTTTGGTGGGATTCAATTGGCAATATTTATCAAACATATTTAAAACATATATATTCTTTGTTTTAGGAATTTTATTTCTAGGACATATCTTGAAGAGATAACTAAGTTCTCAGACAAAGATTATGGTACACAGTTAGCAATTATAGTGTTACTTAGAATTATTTTAAAAATCCAAAACCAACTCAATCCCCAAGAATAGAAAAATGATTAAATAGATTAAGCTTATCCAATAAGACAGCATATTTATAAAAATATTAAATGACATTGAGAAACATATACACTCTACATAATAAAATTTTAATTGAAAAAAATTCTGGAAACAAAGCCATATATAAAATATAATTTTTAGTTTTATTTATATCTGTATGTACATGCAAAAGGACAGAAGGGAAATCAACAAAATTATTGCCTATAATAATTTCCACTCATGTCTGAGTGGAAAGATTACGTTTTTTTTACACTCTCTATATTTTCTTAAACAAGCCAAAATGATTTTTACCAAAAGAAAAAAATCAATGGCATTTATTCATTTAGTTCACCCATGCATCATTTAGAAGATGCGCATTTGGAATAGTAAATGGTATCCAGGGAGTCAAGTAGACAGCTCTAGGCTCTTACTCTCTCAAGCCATTAGGGTACCATTTAGGTGCATTCTTAGCTGAATAAATTAATTGACTATTGGCTAAATGTGTAGATCCCTGGCGGATATTCCTTTCCTTTCCCTGGTGTGTTCAGCTCTGCAATGTGTCCCATGGAAGCTCTTTGGTTCCAAGAGAGAAATGGCATAGATCCTGATAAAACAGGATACTCACTTATTTAAAATTATAGTAGTTTCAAAACAACCAAAGGACAGGAGTTGATGGACTTTGAGAGTAACTACCCATTTGGAAGTAATGCACAACACACATTTGGAAGCTCTGACAAGTGGAGAAAGAGACTCTCCATGTTAATCTGGGGCCTCCATCCCTCTTGTCTGAGGGCACCACAGCTTGCAGTGAGCCAGGCGGCTGGGACATTCCATCTGCTTTCCAGAGCACACAATCCAGGCCCCTCCCTCTGGGAGTCTGGGCATTAGCTCCAAAATTGAATTTTATGCAAACTTGTGATGACTAACTAACTCAGTGAACCATGTCAAATTGTAAACTTTATTTTATTTTTTATCAGCTGCTGCATAATTGAAGGGGAGGAGATGCCCAACTGACATCCCGCCGCAGGCATCAGCCTGTCTTGCCAGAGCCTCGCCACCCAAGACAGTTGTCAAGAAGGGGATGGCTTCACACTGAGGTGGTGCCCCCATCCTCTTTCAAACTCCCAGCATTCTCCTGCTGTCACACTGCACTCTCCTCCCTGCTCCATCAGCCTCTCCTTCCCATAGAAAGTAAACATCCTCCCTGTCAATATTGATAAAAAAAAAAAAAAAAACAACTTTAAGATGAAGTAGTGACCCTCAACTCTCACATAGAGGTTCCTGTTTTGACACAGCCTTTACCTGTTAAAGCCACCAAAGTCTAAATTATTAGCAAAATAAGGTTTAAGTCACAAAATCCACTTTCTTTCTATTTAATGACTCTTGAAGAAAGGTGCCAATTTTTAGAATAAATAAGTGAATGATGATTCATCCCATACCTTCCACCGATGGACTGTGTCTCTTGCTGTCAGTCAGAAATGAGCCCTTGGCTCCCCCAACCCAGGGGACGTCTCTGCTGTCACCCCATCCACACTGGTACAGCAAGCTCAGCCGGCTTATCCATATTTGGAAACACATTTCTCATCAGAATTCACAAAACTGCATTTTTGCAAAGTTCAGCTTGAAAAGCCAAACATCCAAGTTTGCCGTACCCCCAAATTTCAGGCTCTACAAGAACACCTACTTGGTTTCATTGTACAGTCTGTATCTTAAACTGGGGGGAAAAAGAACATAAAATCCCATAAATGTGGAAGGTGGTGAAGTTGGCCTGAAGAATATTTCCTTGGAAATTTCCTTTGTTTTTATTTCATTCTAATCTCAAAAATACATTTCTTAACATTAGGAGGATAATTCCAAAAGAAAACAAAAGGACAAAACAATTGGTACTAGAGAATGGACTTTTTATGTTTTTACATAGTTTGTGTGGGCAAAGGGATGTCAGATAACAGCCCAGATTTTGAAAGGAGGTATTTTGGGGGACTGGTGGTGTCTGTTACTGGAACCAATTCTGATTACAGGTAAAACCAACCTCATAATAAGCAAATGTATTAATGTTTTAAGGAGAAGTTATAGTTATTATTTATTTTTCAAAGATATTCATTATTGTATTGATTTAAATATTAAACACCCAAATGTATTTAAATTAATTCATTTACATTACACCCCCCCCACACACACACACACACACATACGTATTCTCTTTTCAAATTAAAACCTCTAGGTCATAGAGACAAGCACAACCATAACAGGGTCTCATCTGTGGACAGAATCAGTGGGTGAGGGTGGGAGTTAGAAAGAAAACTCATGATCTTATTTAGAGAATGTAACACATGCCCACATGCCCGAATCATTACAGAGTCTGCATCACTCATGCCTGGTTCTCCTTTTCCTTTTCTTTCGTCTCTATTTTCACACTCATTCCTTATCCCCTTAAGACAGAATGATGGGTAAGTAAAAGAAAAAAATGAATCTTAATTAAACGCAAAACAATGTCAGGAGCAGCTATTGATATGTCCTGACAGAGCCCCTCCCCCTGCCAAAGGCACGCTGGTGTAGCAGGTCAAGGATGATGAAGAATTGGTAACCCACAGCCCAGACTCACAGTGAAGTTCACACGGCAAAGCCATCTTTCTCCTTGGCATATGTACACATCAAGGAGAACATGAGCCTTTCCTACCCTTCTAATCATAGTCCCCAAGCTGATGGAGGCTTCATCTCCACATGTGAAAGCTGATGGAGGCTTTGTCTCCACCTGTGAATCGTGCACCAGCCCCAGTTTAAAGGGCTCTAGGTGTGGCACTTGCCCGTCTGTTGACAGTTCACTGCTGCAGAAGTCACACAGCCATATCCAGCCTCTAGTGAGTGAGGAAGAGCCACCCACCATGATAAAAAAAAAAACAAAAAAACATACTGATAGTATGAGCAGACTTAAGGACCAGCATAAGAAGGTGCCCAGCCCCAGTGCTAAGGATGGAACTCCAAGCTACTCATTCCCTCTACTAAATGCTAAAAGCCTCAGCTTCCTCTGTGTCTGGATGACCATTGGCCCAGATCTGGCCTTGGGACATATGAAAAGTTTTGCTAAGGGACTCCTGAAAATGATCAGTCTTCCCTGTCTGTGTTTGTGTGAGAATGATGCTTGGACTGTGGCAGCTATGTTGAAGTGATGAGGCAACACCAACGAGTTGTGGATGGTGGAGCAGGAAAAAAAATAAAGGCTCTGGCATTGGTGATACCATGGAGCCATGGCTCCAGACCCTGAACTGCACCCCTTCATGCTTCTCCTGTGGAACAAGGGATGACTTTTCGCTGAAACCAGGACTAGTGAGACATTTTGTGTCTTGTAGCTGAATGAATCTAATCTGATACAACCATACTTCTGCAGATAACTTGCTACAAAGCAGAGTCTCAGCAACATTACAAAGGACATCTAGTGTTCAGTGGAAGGGAAGGAATAATAAAGGGAAATTAACTCCAGGTGAGCAGTTGGAGAGGTTCTCTTGCTGAGAAAGGACACTGACAAACTGGTAGGAGTCTGGCATACGGAGATTGTCCCAGCATCCTTTTGAGGAGACAGCACCACTTCATTTCACCTCTCATTAAATAATCAATTAACTCCATGCCAGCCTGAGCTAGATCCTGGTGATGGAGAGGCAGAGGGATAAGGTAGGTTGTTTCCTGCCAAGACTTTGGAAGATGCTCTCACTTCTTTAGTTGGAAACTGGAGGAGTGAAAGCACAGAAAGTCTGAGGTGTTTGGGCCACATGTTCATGACAACAGAACCCACACAAGGGAAAGCAGAGGAGAGGAGAAAGGTGTGCTGCAGAAGGTGGCAGAGCACCTCAAGTTCAGACTTGGTTCCCTGTGCTAAGATCTAGCACTGTGTGCGCCCTTTAGTTCAGATTTCTGTCCCACCATGGGCTCTGATTCCCACTTTGGTCTATTACAGCCTATAGCACCTGACTTATCAGGGGACTGAAAGGACCACAGAGGCTCTTCAGAATTTCTGGATGAAAGCAGCTCTAGAAACTCAAAGCATAATTAACTGGAAAAGTTGAGAAGTCCATACTTGGCAATAACAATTGAAGTAGCTTTGAAAGAGCTCCACTTCCTCTCCTGTCCTTAATGAGGGTAGCTGTAATTAAACGACATTAAAATCTGGCAGTTTCATCCTCTTTAACAGATCAATTGTAATTCAGACAACATTGGTATCCAGTTCTCAAAACTCATCTTTGTAGCTCAGCAGTAGGAGCGCTGGGGCCTAGAATGATATGCAAAGATAAAAACAAGTTGCTATTGAGTTTAGAAAGGAAAAGAGGAAATACTGTTAAGCTCCATGGCAGGGGTCCTCAAACTTTTTAAAGTGGGGGCCAGATCACGGTCCCTCAGAGAGCTGGAGGGCCGGACTATATGAATTACTAATTCCTACTGTAACACCTCGGCTGCGCTCACTGCCCAAAAAACCTGGCGGGCCAGATCAGACTCCTCTGCAGGCCGCATGTGGCCTGCGGGCAGTAGTTTGAAGACCCCTGCTCCATGGGATCATGACAGGTATGTAAAGAGTTAAAAAAGAACTTGGAGGTCCTCAGTATGACTAGAATATTTGGGAAGTGCTGAGTCATGCCCAGGCAGTGAAATTACAACATACCAGGAAGTGACAGAGGGGACAGACTCCCAGACACTGGGAGCTCAGGATGCCAGCAGGCCTGTTTCACTGCTCTTGCATAGGAATGACTGGAGCCATTGCCATTTCTTCTCAGGCCTCTCTCAGACTGACTCCTTGTCATCATCCAGAGACCAAAGAGCTGCAAGTGTCCTCTCCCCATCCCATGCTCAAGGTGCTCTCAACTGGTGGTCTCTATAGGTCATGTTACACTTCCTGTCCATGTAGGCCCTTCACTGTAAGTATATCCCAGACTCTCTCCACCAAGAACCTATAGTGAGTTGAATAATGGCCACTAAAAGATATATCTACATCCTAAGACCAGAACCTGTAATATGACTTCATCTTGAAAAAAGGTCTATTCAGAGGTAATTAACTTTAGGGTCTTTATATAAAGAGATCATTCTAGATTATCCAGATAATCCCTAAATCCAATCATGGTTGTCCTCATAAAAAATCAGAAGAAGAGAGACACAAACATAGAAGAGAAGGCCATGTGAAGACAAAGACAAAGGCTGAGATGGGAGTGATGTGGCCACAAGCTCAGGGATGCTGGAGTCACCAGGACCTGAAAGAGACAGGAAGTATCCTTCCCTGGACCTTCAGAAGACACACAGGCCTGCCTTGATTTCAGGCTTTTGGTCTCCAGAGCTGTGAGAGAATAAATGTCTGTTGTTTTAGGCCATGCTACACAGTTGGTGGTGTTTTATTATGCAGCCCCAGGATGGCCCCAGGAGGCCCTCCCCACCCAGGAGCTCAGCGGAGCATAAACACCTGTTAAATGTTTTCTGGGTCTCTCCTTCTCTGCTGGTGAGAATGGAGTGTGGGGAAGACAGGGGTTTTTGCCAGGCCCTCAGCTCCAGGCACCCCATCTTCCTGGGCAGAAGCAGATCTGAGACCAGGCACTGACCATCCACACCAAGGCTGCTCAGGAGTGCTCACAAAGGCCAAGGCCTCACCTGCACTCACAGAACCAGTCAGGTCTCTGAGAACCCTGGTTGGGTAATAGCTGTGTATAAGGCACTGGGCACGCTGAACCCCAGCACAGAATATTCAAAAGGACTCAATGTCAGCAAGCAGCTTGTTTCAACCTCACACTCTTGCCTATGACACTACTGAATGCTGAATCCATGGCCCAGACTCAAGCCTGTTTCAAGATCATCGCTCAACAAACATTTGTGCAACCACAGTCTTTTAATGTTATGTAACCCTACTCAAGAAAAAAAAAAAAAAAACGAAAAAAAAAACCACACAAAAAAAACAACAAAAAACTATGTGTACCATTGGCACCTTAAGCATAAAATTCTGGCCAAAAATCCAAGTGCTAAATCATTGCAGTTTTAAGTTTTCAACACACATAAAGGTAACTTAAAAATTATTCTTCACACCATTTAAGTGTTTTCTAAAGCCCATGTTGTTCTTTTTGATGACCAGTTGAATATAGGTTTCCTGCATGGTCAGGAGATCCTCCACTTGTTGATTCTCCAAGAGGTGGCAGGGATTAAAGGTTTATGGGATTCTGCCCCTTTATACGTGTCTGGGAGACCCCCTTAGTATATCTTACCTTATTCCAAACACCTGACTAACAGCTAATGGAAGAACCACTTCACCTTTGTGCTTTGTTATTTATTGATGATGTTCAGTGAACTGAGAAAATGAAAATATTAAGTAACTACCTATTCTGAGAAAAGAATTCCAGAACATTCCATGAATCCTCAAATGAGATCAAGAAGATGATATGCCAACCACAAAGTAACACAGATTAAAATAATCAATACTTCACTTCATCAGGGCTTTAGCATTAAGGTATATTTCCCACAATGTCTATATGTTATTCAGATGTTACTACATTTTCCGAAGTCATTTGTATTGATATAATATTGTGTGGCCCCAAAACTGTCCCTTTAAGAGGTGGAGGAGGAGGAAGTATGCCACTGTGTGGATACTGAGAGTCACAAGAAGTGATCAGGAACAAGGAGGACAAGGCCACTCTCAATCCTCCCTAAAGCCTCCTCCTGGCACTCACTTAGGCAGAGTCTAAGGGAGAGAAAGTGGCAATGCAGATAAGGGGTTTGTAGGACCCTGCTTCATGCAGCGTAAGGTAGAGGAGGTGGCGTTAAAGCTGTTAAAGCTGAAAGACAAAAGCTAAATATCTGGCATATTCCTCTTTGTACAATTTCTGCCTTGTACAATAGTCAGGTGTTTGCATGTGTTTCACCAAACTGCATGATTTTCTATAGACACTCAGGCTGTCAATTTCTCACAGTGGTCCTCCACAAATGTTTGTTAAGGAAATGCATTTTTTAAATAGGAAAAAGGAAGGGATGTGTGTGTGAGAGTAGGGGTGGAATCAGGAGCTCCTGACAGTTGCCTCCCAGCCCTGACTGCTGCAACACAGTCCCCTGAACCTGGAGGCTCCGGAGCAGAGAGTGTGGGAGGAGGGTGAGAAGGAGGGTTAGGTCAACAAGTCTGTCTGCCCCTGCTCAGCATGCAGACTATGGTACTGGGAGCCCAGGTTCTAATCCTGGATTTATTACCCTGTGGCTAAGTGACCTTAGACAAACCACTTAACTCAACCCTAGAGATAATGTCACACAGTCTTCAGCTTGTAAAATGATCACGGATGCTTTCCACCACCTCGCCACCACAGTGATAATGCGTTTGCTGGCAGTGAGGCACAGGCGCTGATGAAAGGCGGGGTTGGGCTCAAATTTTTCATTTTTATGGCACTTCTTTATTGGCCAAAGCCTAAGGTAGATACACTACACCTGGACCTAGGGCCCAGGTAGTCTGGCAGCACGTGCTCCACTACTATAAGCTTCCTCTTTTGTGAAACCTAGGAAAAGGGGCTTAACCTTTGGCATTTTCCTATGGTGAGTAATATCAGGAGTGCAATGGTGCATCTACTCAAGGTACAAAGCCATCCTCCATCCACTGTGTGTGTGGGGCTCTCTTAGAAGCTTTGGGTGAATGCACTGCTGGGCCCTTATTAAAATGTGACTATTCCCTTTATAGGAGTTTAAGTTCACACATATTTAGGCTGCTATCAGTCAGCTTGTACCCAACAGAGGGGACCAGAGGCCATCTGGGCTCTTTAGAGGACAGGAAGAGCCCCAGAACATGGAATAGGTGGCCTGGAAGAAACATCTTGGCAGCATTGAGCAGCACGAGGCATTGGGAGGGGCTCTGAAACTGCGGGCTAGGGAAGCGTGCTTAGAGGAATAGAGGCTGAGGATGGGGAGCTTCCTGGCCTCCTTTTTGGTCATGGTCTGTCATGTTCTCAAAGTTGGTAGACAATTGGGGGCCAGGAGCCCTCGGCCTCTCTATGCAGTTTTCCTTGGACGAGGCCAGGAGTGAAAGAGCTAGTGCAGCCAAGGGCCCTGAACTCTGCAGCAGCTCTGTAGACAGTCTTGGGTAACAGTAAAGTTAAAGGTGATTTAACTTTATTGTGTAATTGAATGTGATTAAGTTTGTGTTATAATTTAATAAAAAGAAGCCTAAGGACTCCTGAGTCTAGGGATATGTTAACTTTCCTCCCTTAGACTCACCCCTTACCTCAAATTGTGTTTTTTTATGAGGATGCTTCTGGAGAATGCTGCCAGAACCAAAGGGTTTTCAGAACATTCGAGAAACTTTCCCCTGAAGTCTCTGTGGGCAGGTTGTCTGTTGGGCATTTTGGGTGAATTGATGTCCCTTTAATGAACAGATTTTTGTCTATTGACCAGTGACTTCCAGTGCACACATTGTTAGAAACCCTGAACACATGAAACTTCCTATCTAGAATGTTGTGTGAGCAACTATTGCCAATGGATGCTTTTAAAAGGTATTTCTAGTAGGTAGCTTTTATCTTTAATAATATAATTGATTGAGGGCTGAAAGGAAGTCAAGGGAGATAGAACACTGTTTGGTCTAAATTTCAGATAGTTTTGGAAGAGTTCAACAAAAATATGCCGTTTAGTATTTTCAGCTTCTTCCATCCCACACATATAATTTCCTTTAAGGGTTTTACTAACAAATCATCCTTGCAATGGCTCAGATCTGAGAAGTGAGTTATCGCTCTTAAGCTATTATCTCATCCTTTCTGCTCCTTACTGTCACTTGTTATTTGGAAGACTATTTGAAGTAAATATCTCTATGTTTAAAATATGTATGCATGTAGATCTGGTTCTTTGGAAGAAGGATGCCACTGCAACTGTAATTGAATGTGATTACATTTGTGTTATAATTTTAGTCACTACTGGTTGTTAGAGCACTGATTTCAAAATACACAGCTATGATAAAAGGCAGGGTTTCTAAGAAAAACCCAAAAAATAATTCTTATCAGTATTGCATTTTTATTTTATCCCATTCCTACTTAGGTGAACACCACATTAATAGTATTTAACATTTATGGGACAATGGTGACCAAGCTGCCAATTAAAGTAAATGATTTGATTAATGAAATATTAATGAAAATGACAGTAGAATTCAACCAAGTGGATTTGAGGTGTTCTTTTTTTATTTTTTTAAATATACATTTTATTGATTTTTTACAGAGAGGAAGGGAGAGGAATAGAGAGTTAGAAACATCGATGAGAGAGATAAACATCAATCAGCTGCCTCCTGCACACTCCCTACTGGATATGTGCCTGAAACCAAGATACATGCTCTTGACCAGAATAGAACCTGGGACCCTTGAGTCTGCAGGCTGATGCTCTATCCATTGAGCCAAACCAGTTAGGGCAGATTTGAGGTGTTCTTATTTCCTATTCTCAACTCAGTGAGAGGGTGAAACCCTCTCTCTGCCCTGCCACCTGCTCCACCATCATGTAAGTCTCTGCTGAAATTCCATCATGCAGGGGTAAAAGAGTATCCATCACCTGGGATAGAGGAGGAAATATGAAGCAGTCTGCTTCTGCAGCAACAGGACCACAGAAAATACAGAAATCCTGTTAGATTTCCAGCAGGTCACACTCCCCACTTAAGGAGTCTGGTTATGGTTATAAATTTTACATTAGCTGCACCGATTATTAGGGTTACCCAGGCATTCAATTTCAGAGCTTCTCAGAAAGGATGGCATGGCTTGAGATTATTTGCTCTTGCTTACTGAAAACAAGAGAAAGTAAAAATTCTTCCACAGTTTAGAAATTAAGGGTTAAGGTCCAAGTCTGGGCCATGGTAGCCTCTATTCCCATAACTATGATAACAAGGAATGCCTTTCTGCTGCCAGTGTGGATGCCGCCTCAGGGGTCCAGATGAGCTGGGTTAGAGTTTTCCTGAAGGGTGCCCCACTTCAGTGCAAACACTAATCATGAAATAAGTCTTCAAATAGACAGCTGTCATCTTGCACTAAAAAAATATGCTGCTGAAAGCAAAATGAAATAAGTTTAAAAATAAACTAGACTTACATGACAAAAAGTTAGAAGTTATTAATTTCCAAACGAAACATGGGCACATAACAAACATAGTTTTGGGTTGGTTTATTTTTAGTTGTACAGTAGCAATTACATTCTCAAAGAGTTAAAATATAAACCTTAATAATGCCTACACTTAAAAGTCCTGTCCTTATAACACAAGTTCTTATCAGAGGTCTGCACGGTACTTGGCAAACAAGACATTCTACCTTTTAAACAAATAATTCATTAGGTAATTAAATTCAAGTGAGATTACTTTAATTAAATACACACTGCTATTGAATCATAATTTCTATGCGGTCTGGTTAAAGATGAACAACTCTTATTCCAGACCAAAAAAAAAGGAAGCTTTAAAAGAATTCCCTGGTGGCTGGAAGGATAGATTTACAGCCCTTCCCACCCCCCACAGGGGTCATTTCAAGAAGAAATAGATGCCAATGCCTCCCTGAGAGGTGGTGGGGGGAAGGGGTTCCTCCTGTCTGGAGATTCCAGAAGTTTGAGCTGTATGCTCTGGGTTCCATTGAAAGGACGTTTGGAACCAGGCAGGAAGCCACTCACAAGAGCCCCCCTCGGGCACTAGGTTATCTGCATGCTTGCTTACAACCTGGCATCCGGGTGGGAGCCCCGCACATATTCAGCCCATGCCCACGAGGCCCCGAGCTCAAAGCGCTGGAGGGCAGCGCTGGCCCAGAGACCACAGGGCTTGAACAAAATGAAGTCACTTGTCTCCCAAGCAGGTGGCCAGGCTCCCTCCAATGGCATCCGGAGCCACAGCCAGGGCTGTGCTCAAGGGGCGCAGAAGTCCCCGCTGGCTTTGATCTTGGAGTCCCAGCTGCAGAGAGCTGACAGAGAGCCCCGCTTTCATTTGTCAGACACGCGTTTCCTAGTGTTGCGGAGGAGGCAGTACACCTGTACTGCCAGCATTTACAACGCCTTGCTCCGGGATGGCATTGATTTGGGAAGGGTGACATACAAATGCAAACTAATTAAACACTGCATAATGGAGCCCTACAGGAACACCGTAGAAAAACAAATAAACACGAGTGCAGCTGGTGCAGCGATGGTACCTCTGCCCTGGAGCAACCGTCTGGTGACATCAAATTATAAACCCCGAAAACCCTCACATCGTCGCAGTTGATCATGTTGGAGGCGTAATGGAAATGATCTGGTTAATTATGGGGAGGTTTATAAAATATTTACGTGAGCACGCGCATGTAATTCACTTCCTCCGACACTCACCGGGGCACTGCAGGCCGGGCCACTGCGTCCCTTTCTCTACCTTGCAACGGTGGGAAACTCCCGTGGGTTGGGAAATCTCCAGGCTCCCAGGCACATTTTGCCTGCCCACTCGCCCGCCTGCCTTCCTCCTTCGAGGTAGCCAAACCTCCACTCTATTGAAGCACTGCTCCGAGAGTCTGAATCATCCGTGTCCATCGCTTTTGGGCCTTTTTCCTTTTGGTGTTTTCCTGGAGCCTCTAGGCATCTCTGCTGGTCCCATTTGGCATGCCTGTCTGGAAGAGGGGTGTCCGCAGTCTTGCAAGTTCAAGGCACTACTCTAGGTCAGGATGCACCAGAGGCATCTTGGACAAGCTCCGCGCACCCCCCTCCCCCCGCCTTGGCATGGCAGGAGAACACTGTCTGGGCATCCAGGGGTTGGGCTGAGAGGGCCACCGGATCGTTGCATCCAGCTGACCCCCTGGGTACCTGGGTTACAGCTGCATGCTCCTCGCAGGTCATCGTGACTGTTTTGGCACTCGCCTTGCGGTTGCCGAGCCGGTGGCTTTCTGGGTCCTGCCGGAGAAAGGTGCAAAGTCCTAATGAGTATTTAACAAGAGTCATAAATCAGTGCGCTCGCGTTGGGGCGGAGGGTCTGGCAGGGTCCGGAAGCCCGGGCCAGTCAGGGCGCCCGGCCGGCCATCTGCACAGCAAAGAACGGCCGCTTGAAAGGCAGGCGGCGGAGGAGGCCGCAGAGCTGTCTGCTGCAGCCAGAAGGGTCTGCTTTGCCGTTCTCGGTGTTAAAGGCAGGTCCCCGCGGTGGCTCCAGGGAGTGGGCACCCCCCCACCCCCACCCCTGTGCTGTCTCCTCTTCTCCAGACCTAGGTCATTGGAGCTTCAAAACAGTGAATAATTATTTTGTAATGAATTAAATTGTAAATGAGGATGCTGTTTGGTTTGTTTCATTTCATTCTTATGTAAATACACCAAGGGGTTGTGGTGGGAAGGGAGTGGAGACTGCACTGAGAGGCTGGGGACAGAAACGGATGCTCTTTTTCAGAGTTCTGTTAGCAACACCCTCCTGCTTAGAAAACTACCCCCGCCCCAGCCCCACCAGGAGCAGCTTTCCACCAAGTTTTGAAACCAATTTAACCGTCAACTTGATTCAAATGCGATTTGTTCATCAACTCGCCCTGAGCCCCACCCCCACTTGCCAAGGCCTCAGGGCTTCCTCCCCTCCCTCCCTCCTAGCTGTGGTCCGCACCCTAGACGGAGTCCTGTGCACCCATGGGTGCCTCCGAAGGAGCACGACAAGAATCCAGGCTTTCCAGCCAGAAGATCCCAGTCAACGGCTACTGTGGAGCTGAGCTCCGCGGGGCCATGCCTGCGACGAGAGCCACCTGCTAACGGTCCTTGAGGAGCACCGAACTCCCAGACCCCAGGGACACTGGCCGGGCGGAGCTCCGATCAGACAGGGCAGCGACCCCTCAGTCTCCTCTGCACCGCTGGGCGGCCCTGCCTCTGTCTTGGTCATGGCGGAGTGACAATGGGAGGAAACCACTCCAGACCCGTGGTTGGGCTGGCGGGAGGGATCCCGTGCCAAGAGGCAACAGTGGCTGAGGGTCTGAGAAGCGGCCTCTTCTAGTTTCCTCATCCAGAGCCACATGCTGGAGGCCATGGGTTTTCGACAGTGAGATGCAGGACTCCCACTACTCATCCCGCTCCAGTGCCAGAAGGGGGGGTGCGGGGGAAGGGGGGGTGCGGGGGGGGGGGCGCAGGACCCAGCTCCTCCCTCCTACTTGCCCAGCAGCACTGTGGCCAGCAGAGGGATGGCCGACCCGAAAGGGCGGAGCTGGTGAGCTGGACCTGCATGAGGAGTATAGTGAAGTCAGGCCAAGGTCCCTGGCAGGAGCCTCTCCCCTGGCTCAGGCATGCTGGCCTTCCGCAGCCCTACTCAGTCATGTGATGATCAAAACTGAGTAGAGGGCTTACCTGAGGGAGGACACTGTCCTTGGCAAAGCGGAACCACCAAGTTCTCAAACCTTCTCTGCCCCTCCCCATCCCCAATCGGATGCTTTGGAGACAGTTTTCTTATAACTTCCTAGTCCTCTTCATGGAAGTTTTCTGATAAAAGACCAAAGAGAAAGAAGGGAAGAGATGACCTAAGTCACCAGGGTCTTCTAGGCTCCTAGCCCATAGCCCCGGGCAGAGAATGGTCACATTTGCAGCTCTGGCACCTTTCTATGGCTCCCTTAGGGCAAGTCCAGTCCTTTCTAGTTCTAATTTCCTCCATAACGGGCTAATCCTCAGGCTGGTTTCCAGAGTATTTTTTCCCCCCCCACTCACCTCCTAGGTGTCTCCAGGAACCTACAATCATTACATGACCTGAATGGAGGTAATACATGCAGAGCATGGTGAGGTGGCATTGCTGGGCTGGGAGGGTCAGGACAAAGCCTCCTCTGATAGCCCCTCCCCCGCCAGGTTCTGATAGCCACGGGATGCCAGATGTCAAGGTGGAGGTTTGGGGGTAAGGTGGGAAGGAGATGATCAATCCTTGGGGCCGGATCCTGACACTGGTTTACATTCTGCCTCATTCTCCTGGTCACACAAGAGGGCTTATCTCACCCGTGTTTACCTGTTGCCCTGAAATGTGACACTGGAGTTTGCTAAAGGAAACAGAGGTGGAGCTGGCCCTTTGGTTTGTTTTCCATGCTGGGGAGAAGGGGTTGGGTGCCCGGAGGTGTGCTGGGGAAAAGGAGAGAGCTGTGGTTAGGGACTTCCCAGAGCATGAGTGCCCAGCACCTACCCCCTGCCTCCAGAATCTGTCACAGAAGGAAAGGAGCTCATATAGTTGCAGGATATTTCTGGAGAGAGTTGGGGCTCCTGGGGGAAAGATGGGGGACAGCAGCACGAAGAAGAATAAAGCCCGACTCTGGGCAGAGAAATTACATCCTCAGTACAGAGCTGGTGATAACGTTATTATTATGGGCAGTGGCTCTGTGTCTGTCCTCAGACCCCAAAATGGAGAAACGGGAGCCATCTCCATGCTGTCAGAGTCCCTGGGCTTCCATGATCCCAGCAGTTAGTGTCCAGGATATGGGTGGCCCAGGTCACCTGCAACAGAGCATACTGGGGACCAAGCCCAGACGTCAGCCTCAGTCCCATCGCTCCAACAAAGTACAACACCAGAGTCCAGTGAATGAAATTCCTGTAGGTTCCATCCCCGGCTGGGAGCTCTGGCTGCTGCATAGGAGATGCGGTGCAAAGTGGCCTCGGTAGCCCAGACCGGAACCCTGGACACGCTCCCCATCCCGGCCATGGAAACCAAGCCAGCGAGTAAAGCTCGGTGGCTGCCTGCCCAACCTGTCCGAGAATGGAGAGCCCAGGAGGACCTTGCAATCCGCATCGGAACCCTAGAGCGGCCAGGCCCCTGGCTGCTGGGAGCCGACTGGTAGTGCTGGGTCCTGCCTCATAGGCTCTCTCTTTCCTCAGGGCAGAGAGTGGAGAGGAACATCCTGTCCCTGGCCTGGTCATCTAGCCGCCTCGGGCTGGTGTGCTCCTCCTAAGTGTACTTCCTGAACGCCTAGGGGGCAAAGGAGGGGCGCCCAGGCCACTGGGGCTTCTCTCATTGCCAGGTTGGGCACCTGGAATCTTTTCCTTGCGCTGCTGTGATGCAGTCTCTGTCCAGAAAAGGTCTCTTGCCCCCAAGAAACCGCTACCATAGAAGGCATCTGCTTCCCCCCAGCAAGTGGCTTCTCAGCTAGGGTTCTCTTTAGCTAAGTTTCCACAATAGAGAAAGGTTGCAGAGTTTGGTCCCTTCCCGCTTCGCCAAGTACAGCAAGGTCAGTCATTTCCATGCGACTTAATACCTAGTGGGGGCCCCTGGGACATCAAAGCGCATCGGATGGCACACCACGCCGGATCAGTGGCACATCGAGGGCTTCTGGGTACACTTCTGCCAAAAGACGTCCAGGAAAGCAACGGCAGCTCCAACTTCGGAAGAGAGACCGCTCCCCGTCGGCTGACTGTCACCGCGCCCGGGCCGGCCCCTTCCGTGGAAAAGCAGAAGCCGAGATGTTTTTATGAAACAGCAGACACACCTCCGCTGCGAAACAGCAAACCCCAGTGTCCGACAACTGTAAACCGGTGTCGACAGGTTGTCAGACAGCCGCGGGGGCCGGTCGGGATAGAGCCCGCGGCCACCGGGCCCACACCCGCTGCCCCGCCGCCTGCGCGCCCAAGGCGGGCGGAGGTGGCCCGGCCGGCGCGGGGCACCACGTGCTCGCCGGGAGGGGCGGGAGAGGCCGGCTCCGGCGGGCGGGAGGTTGGGAGGGGGCGGGAGGGGAGCCGGGGGCGGGGCCAGCGCTCAAGGGGATGCCAATCAAAGCATCAACTTCAAATTGTGTCTGAAAGCCCCGCCGCCGAGCGGAGGGCGGCCGCCACAGTCGGCGCGGGATCGCGGAACCGGGCGCAGCCGGGAGCCGGGCGCCACCGAGCATCGGGCCGAGGAGCAGCCCCCGGCCTCCGCCTCCGGGCCGGTCAGAGCGCGCCCGGCCCCCTGCCCGCTCTCTCCCCCCCTCCCCCCGCCGCGCCTCCCCCCAGCCCCCTGCCTCCCTCCCCCGCCCCTTTAATACTTGCCCGCTGCCGCCGACGACGACTCCGCGGACATGTCCTTCCCTCAGCTGGGCTACCCGCAGTACCTGAGCGCCGCAGGGCCTGGCGCCTACGGCGGAGAGCGCCCGGGCGTCCTGGCCGCGGCCGCCGCCGCAGCCGCCGCCGCCTCGTCGGGCCGGCCCGGTGCGGGGGAGCTGGGCGCGGGCGCCGGGGCAGCGGCGGTCACCTCGGTGCTGGGCATGTACGCGGCGGCCGGACCTTATGCGGGAGCGCCCAACTACAGCGCTTTTCTGCCCTACGCCGCGGACCTCAGCCTCTTCTCGCAGATGGTGAGTGCGCCCGGCAGCCGCGCGCCCTTCTGGCCCGGGCGGCCTCTCCCCTCGGGCCCCTGCCCCGGGGAAGGGAGGCTGGGCGGCGGGAGGGAGAAACTGGCCGGGGCGGGAAGCGCGAGCGGCCCTGCCCGTGGGTTCGAGGCAGCGGGGTCCTGGGCACGCCAAAGAGCCGGCGGGCAATGCCTGGCCACGAAGGGGGTCTAGTAGGTAGTCAGGAGGCCGCAGGAGCAGGCCCCGGGCGCGAGGTCCATGCTGGAGGTCAGGGCCCAGCTCGCCAGTTGCCCCGGCCCGGGGTGGAGGCGGCCGGGCAGGCGGCGAGGCTCTGGCAGCTCAGCCCGCTCTCCCAGGAGTCCCCTCCGTCCCGGTGTTGGGCCGGGCGGGGGAGATGTGGTTGCTCCTTCTTTGGCGGAGCTCACACAATTGTAACCGAGTTTAAAGTCTGCTAGATGCTGTCAAAAATCAACGTAACAATGGCGATCGGACGGGCGGGCCGTTGGGCCCGTGGGGTCTCTTAATGGTGTGTGTGTGCAACATAGAGATTTAGGGGGAAAAAATAAGTTGCAATATTTGTTGGCGTCTAAAATGGTGTTTGCTTTGACTTTTGTAAGTTGCCAAAGTTTTCATTTCATTTGCACCAAAAGAAAAAACTCTTTTCTCCTTGGTTACATAATGGAGGATTAAAGAAAACAGTGTCCCTGGGCTTAAAATAAATGGTGTTCTCTTGGTCTTCGGCTCCAGTGGGTGTCAGATGAGGAGGCGGGGGCTCTGCAGAGCACGGGCCGGTCTATTGATCCACTGGATCCGTTTTTCTTGGTCCGATGCAAGGACCGGGTGAAACTTGGGCTGCTGGTGATCTGCATGCTGGGCGCGGGGGGGCCAGGGAAGCAGCCCCCTCCTGAGCCGATGCGGACTGGATAAGGCAGCTCTTTAGGAACCCCACCCGCCACAAGGTCTCCCCACTCGCTGAAGAAGATCTGAAATAAATACCCACCAACCACCGGCGAGCAAAGTTGCAGTGGGTTTCCCTGTAACTTTTTCTTGTGGTTTTGGTAAGAAAGCCCATTCCTCTGAAAGCGGCCCCAGCAGCTGCCTTTCAGGTCGCTGGCTATCGAAAAAGATCAGCTCCCATTTTGTTCTGGCAGCCGGGACACGGAGCAAGCGATGAGAGATTTACAAGGTACCCTTTCAAAAAGAATTCCCAGCAGAGAAGAGGCCGCAACGTCTTCTTTGCAATCACACGCAAAAGCATTAGAAGCGTGCAAAGTTCACTTTGTAAAGATGAGGCGAAAACGAAATCTGGCCCAGGAAACCTTTTCTCGGTGGCAGAAACCACCGAACTAACCGCTCAAAGAAATCTTCTGCTCTTTACAACTTTCTCAGCCTGGAACCCTCTTCTGCGAATGGCAACTGGATGATTGTATGTGGAGGATTATAATTTTTTTTACAGAAATTTTGAATGCCGATGCATGTTATTTAGGACCTCCTTGTGTTGGTGAGGGAGGGCGCAAGCTCTATGTTGAGAACCTGCTTGTCTTGTAGTTCGTTGGCTTTTTTTTTTTTTTTTTTTTTTTTTTTTTGCTACGGGGGTACTGCAGAAAAAGTCCCCCTCGAGAAGTGTGTTTCTTTGTGGTCTCTTGTGGGTTATTGGAAAGGAAGCATAAACCCAAACTCAGATGCTAGGCCTACGCTTCCAAGCTGTCAGGACTAGGGCTTTGGAAGTGAAAAGATAAAATTGTGAGTGGAATATCTGTCTGGGCAATTTATGGTAATAATGAGGCCTAATGAGGTTGTTAGAAAGATAAAATGTTATTTACCAAAAAACCTGATGGGATAATTTGACTAGCTGTGTTTTACTACTGATGATAAAAAGAATATTGATTGCAAATAAATCAGGGCCTCTAAATGCCTTCACACAGTTTGTGCTGCCCGCTGCAGATCAAAGTCAAACTTCAGAGACAAAGTAGGAGAAAGAGGCCCAGGAAACCGGTTCGGCGCTCTCAGCTGGCACTGTGGCCCTGTGCGTTAATATTTTACCGATAAGCCCTTCTTTTGTGTTTGGAAAAAAAATGGTGTTTTGTTATTGTTGTTCTTGATGGCCAAGATTAAAATTTTAAATTACTTGTCACCACTGTAGACCTTTAATTGTGGGCGAGCCATTATATGCAGATTAACCTGGAAGCTGTGCTTTCATTTTAAATTGCTAGGTGATTTGAGCCTCTAGAAAATCCGAGCGGTTTATTTTGTTTGACCCCCCTCAGGGATGGAGGGTGGGGGCTTTGGCTGTTGCTTCTTCAGGTTTGGAGAATGTTTTGTAGGACTTGTTAAAAGGTTTTCCCCTCCAGCCAGTGTGAGGCAAATTTGGAAACCCGACTTCTGGAGTTGTTGTGGGGGTGGGGGCTGGGGACCAAGAAGGGCCTGGAGAAATTGAAAGGGTCTGGGGGCTGCTTGGACTGGGACTGTGGACTGTGGACTGTGGCCTTCCAGAGAGGCAAGGATTCTAGAACTTTCCTTGGGTGACAGAATACAATCCATTATCTATGGAAGGGCAGTTCCTGGAGGCAACCCTGGTCTAGATTTCCCCCACCCACCCCTTTCCATCTGGTGGTGTGTGTGTGTGTGTGAGAGAGAGAGAGAATTGGGGCCTTTTGCTCTGGAGCGGACAGGAGCAGCTGCCCCTGACTTTCCCTTGTGTTCTGGGAACTCATCTTTCTCTTTCTCTCTTTCTCCACCCCTACTCTCTCTCTCTCTCTCTCTTCCCTTGCTCGGCCGCGTGGCCACAGGGCTCACAGTATGAACTCAAGGACAACCCCGGGGTGCACCCTGCCACCTTTGCTGCCCACACGGCCCCGGCCTATTATCCCTACGGCCAATTCCAGTACGGGGATCCCGGGCGGCCCAAGAACGCCACGCGTGAGAGCACCAGCACGCTCAAGGCCTGGCTCAACGAGCACCGCAAGAACCCTTACCCCACCAAGGGCGAGAAGATCATGCTGGCCATCATCACCAAGATGACCCTCACGCAGGTCTCCACCTGGTTCGCCAACGCGCGCCGGCGCCTCAAGAAGGAGAACAAGGTGACGTGGGGCGCACGCAGCAAGGACCAGGAGGACGGCGCCCTTTTTGGAAGTGACACGGAGGGCGACCCGGAGAAGGCCGAGGACGATGAGGAGATCGACCTGGAAAGCATCGACATCGACAAGATCGACGAGCACGATGGTGACCAGAGCAACGAGGACGACGAGGACAAGGCCGAGGCCCCTCGAGGAGCGCCCCCCGTGCCCACCGCCCTCGCTCGGGACCAGGGATCGCCGCTGGCCGCCGCGGACGCGCTCAAGACCCAAGGCTCGCCCCTGGGCCTGGCCAAGGAGGTCCCGGAGCCCGGCAGCACTCGCTTGCTGAGTCCCGGCGCAGCGGCAGGCGGCCTGCAGGGCGCGCCTCACAGCAAACCCAAGATATGGTCCCTGGCCGAGACCGCCACCAGCCCCGACGGCGCGCCCAAGGCCTCGCCGCCGCCGCCCTCCAGCCACCCCAGCGCGCACGGCCCCCCGGCGGGCGCGCCACTGCAGCATCCTGCTTTCCTGCCCAGCCACGGACTGTACACCTGCCACATAGGCAAATTCTCCAACTGGACCAACGGGGCCTTCCTGGCGCAGGGATCGCTGCTCAACATGCGCTCCTTTCTGGGTGTCGGCGCGCCCCACGCTGCACCCCACGGCCCGCACCTGCCCGCGCCGCCTCCGCCGCCCGTCGCCATAGCCTCCGGGATGCTCCACGGAGACAAGGCCTCCGCCCGCAGCAGCCCTGCGCTCCCAGGTATGGCCCTGGGAGCGATTTTCCAGTCCTGGGCTGGGAATCCTGAGCCTGGGGTGATCGTGGGGGCGGGGAGGCACCATCCCGGGAGGGAGGGAGAGAGCCGGTGGCCACAGAGCCCGGCGGAGCAGTAACCTTCATTTGAATTCAGGGAGCCTGGCCAGAACCCTGGGACACTCCTGAGAGAGCTGTGCGCTGCCACCGCAGGGAGAAGGGGGGTGTTTCTCTTGGAGACCCTGCCCCAGTGGCGGGAGAGAATGAGTTGGGGAGGAGGCCCGCGCACCTCTGCCCCCACCCTCACCCCCACTTGTCTCCCGGCCCTAATTATGCCTCTCCCTCTCCCGCGCAGAGAGAGACATTGTCCCCAGGCCGGACTCGCCGCCGCCACAGCAGTTAAAGTCGCCCTTCCAGCCAGTGCGCGACAAGTGAGTGCTTTTTGCTTTACCACTGGTCGGGGAGGGAGCAGGGCTGGGTGGCGGTGGGGTCACACAGTCCGTGTTGAAGGGACCTTGCCCACCAGCCTATGTGGCCGGGCCAGCTGGGTTCACCCTGGTTTCTCCCGAGCCGGGAACCCCGCGGGCCAGGCAACCTGTTCCCCTGCCCCTTCCCCGGGCGCTTGTCTGGCTGACCGGGCGATGCGATGCGGGGTCCCAGCGTCCATCCTCTGACAGTGCCTTTGCCTTTTTGTTTTGCTGTGTTTTCCCTGCAGCTCGCTGGCCGCACAGGAGGGAACGCCTCGGATCCTAGCAGCCCTCCCGTCCGCCTGATTCAGGGTCTTCTTTTAGTTTTGCGGGGGGAGGGGGGAGGAGTTTGGGAGGGAGGGGATGAGGGAGGAATTAAGACAAATATTTCAGACCGGTGTAAAGAACAAACATGGCAACGGCGTCCACGACTCCCGTCCATTGCTTTCTGCAGAAAGGGGTTCGTCCCCGCCGGGCTCGCTGGAGTCCAGACAGCTGGCCTCCGCCTGCGACAGGGCTCTGGTGGCTGTCACCAGGCTCTGGTTGATTGTCGGTTGGGTAAATGCCCCCACGTGCTTGTGTCTTTTTTTTTTTTCTCTCCTTTCTTTCTGTATATAGAGTGATTTCAGATTGTAAATAGCGCGTCAGCGAACTTGTCTAAATCATATATTTTTGTCTAATAAACTAAATGAAACGAAGCCACTGCTCCTGCTGCTATTTGTGGCTGTGGGTACCTGAGCCCCAGAATTCTCTCCAGGCACGAGGAGGCGTGGGGAGGGGGAGGAGAGACCCCTCAGAGAGCTCCCACCCAGAAGGTGGGTGTTTCTCAGTCTTGGTTGTTGAATTTGTGATATTGTCATTAGGGCGGGTTCTTGTTGGCACTTGGATTCTTAACAGCTCTTACACATACATCTGGGACACCCCTTTCTCAGGACAGAAATGAGTTCGATTTTAGTCCGTTTATAAAACCGATTTCTTAAAGTGGGCAACGGTGGAGGGAAAAAAAATTTTCCAATCTTGTCCCCAAAGGGGAACTTCAAATTTGAAACCAATTTATACTTTAGTTGTCTCAACTGCATGGTTGCACAGGTCTTTCATGGGTAGAATGGAGACATAATGAAGTATGAAATTTTGCTTTGAATGTATTTTTAGTTATTTGGTTAAATCAAACGTGGAGAACTTGGAAGACTTTTTAAAACTCGCCCGATGGAGGGTGGGGATGCAGTGAGGGGTGTTCTCTGGGCAGTGGTGGTGGGGACAAAAAAAAGGGGAGCTTTGGGTCTTCAAGGGACTCCCTCCTTTAAATTACTGCGCCCTCGAGTGTGTGCAACGAGTGAGCGAGCCAAGGACCAAAGAAATCCCCAGAGGTTCTAGGCGGGGCCTGCAGGCAGCTGGGAGTCAGGAGAGAGACAATGCTGGCCCGTCCCGCCTCGCTTGCACGCGGGAAGGCAATGGTCGGGGCGGCTGGGGACCGCGGTTTGCTCCAAGCAAGACCCGCCTCAGCAGCCTGCTGCTGGGGTAAAGCAGACTTTGTTAAATTTGTGAAAACAAACATTGCCCAAACTGCCAGTGAGCGAAGGAAGGAGGTGGCCTTAGGGGGAACCTTCCCAGTGGGGAAGAGGCCAAACCCCCGAGTCCTACAGAGCGCACCCCCTCCCCGCCCCCCCGCCCAATACTGGCCCTGGAGCCCCTTCAGGACCCTCCATCCCGGGCGCTAGTGGCTGCGAGGGGCGGGGCTATCTGCTCCGGCTCCTCTGCGGCTGGGGAAAGGGGGCGATTTGCTTTGAAAACCTTGAGTCGCTACCCTCTCTGGTGATCGATCGCTTCTTTCTCCAGCGGCCCCTGACGCCCAGCAGTTTAGATGAAGAGTCCATTCCCCACCGCCATGAAGGAGGCGCGAAGGACGTGGCGAGGGCCGGCCGGGACGGTCGGCGGGTGGGGGTGCGCCGCAGGCCGGGCGGGTGGAGCCGCGGGGGAACCGGGCTTGGGAGCCGAGCGGAAGGCCGGTTTAGGCCGTGGCGGAGCGGCTTACAGTCCGAATGGACGTGTTCGAGGCTCCCTCTATGGGCCGAAAGAGGAACGAGGCCCCGAAGGCAGCGCCGATCTCCTGGGGTGTGGTGCAGAATTTGGGGTCCTGGCCCTTGGGAATGCCTGGGACAAAAGCTTAGATTTGTGGTGTTGTGGTTTTTTTGTGTTCTTGGGCGCCACCCACTTGTTTGAATTTTTGGGATGCGGTGGTGCCTGGCCTGCTGGATAGGCTGCCGGTATTGGCGGGGGCTGGGGGGTGGGGGGAGAAAAGGAAGTGGGTCCCAAAGTCCGAGAAGGTCATTTTCATTGTCTCAGGTAGGGTATGCAGATTCAGAGAGGAGTTCCTCCTCTAGGGCTTTGCAGGTCAGAGCTCTGGGCTCTCCTCATTCCCGGGTTCTTGGAGACTGTGCACCAGAGGTGTCCTGAACCTTTGAGGAGGAATGGACTCCTTGGCCCAAGGACACGCTGCTTTGGCATCCTTGTGCTGGGAGACCCCTTCTGCAGGACTGCTGGAAGCAGCAGGTGGGATTCAGGTGGGAGTAGAGTTTTCTGCCGGCAAGCCTCCACTCTCTTAAATCAAATAGGATGGTCCAGGCACGCATCTACTGCTAGCCCACTCTATAAATTCATTCTTCTGTTTTTTTAATCCGATACATTGGGGATCCCCAGCGCTGTCCCTTAGGTGGCTGGCCAGCAGGTGCTCACCAGCGGGACTCTGGGCCTCAGAACTCAGTGGCCTGTAAGTAAGGCCCGTGCTCACTCCTGGGGACTAGAGAAGCTCCCGTACAAAGAAGTCAGATCACCGGCCTCAGAATTATTTTTCTTGAAAGAAAAGCTAGAAATAAATTTTTAATGGAATACTGAAGAGCATTTTTGTTCTTTCTGGGCCATTTGTTTACATCTTTTCCAACCACACGGCTACCTAGGTGTGTGTAGCCTGCGGGCTTGCAGGCCCTATGGGAATGCCTGTGCCAATAATATTTCAGACATAGACACCCACTTTTTTTTTTTTTTCCCCTGAAGCCAAAGCAGAAATTCCTCTGCAGCTTTTTGCACCCACAAAGGTGCTGTCTCATTCCACTCCTGCCCAGGGGACAGACTCAGAGGGTGGCAGTGGTTTTGTGACCTGCAAGGAGGAGCCTGAACCCCAAGAGGGATAGACTTGAGGGATGTCCACAGGATTAATGTTTGCACCTTGATACGCCCTCCTCCCTAGGTGACAGACTACCCTGTATCCAGGACAGATTTCTGTCTCCATGGAGTCTTCTGGTGGGGGAGGGTAAGAAATACTGTCTGGAAACTTTCCTCTTTCTGCTTCAGCCCAGGTTGGTACCCAGGTGACAGGATCATCGAGGCACAGCCCCGCTAGATTCCTGGCCTGAGAACTTGGGGCGTGGGCCCAGGCCCCACCCCAATCGTGATCTGTGGGAGCCTCTGTTCCCACTGCTCTTCCCTCCCCCCTCCCATCAATTATATTCCCCAGCACATTTATCTCGCCTGCAATATGGAGAATTCATATTCATATCTTGGTTTTAGTGGTCTGACACTGATTAATGTCATACGCGCATTGGCTCCGAGGGGCGCGCCACCCGATGAATCATGCCCTATAAAGTTTCTGTTGTCCTTGTAGATGGGACTTTATCAGACAGAGCTCAGAAGCCAAGAAGGGGGTGGGGGAAGAAGGGAGGGAGGAAGGGAAGGAGGGAGAAGGAAGGGAAAAGAGAGAGGGAGGGCAGGGTGGGCTGTGGTTCCCAGGTGCCCTTGACCCTATGTGGGAGGCCGGGAACCCTGGACCCTTTGCCAGAACTCTTCTCCCCAGCTGGGCACTTCCATTTCAGTCCTCCTCAGCCTCTCTCTCACCTTTGCTTCCAGATGATTCCTCTTAAGGCAGGCTCAGAGTGAGGCCGGGTCTTCCAGGTAGTGATGTTGGGTTTATGGACACTGATTTGGGGAGATTGGAGCCCTCAGTGCTCTTCAGAAAGTGACAGGGTTCATTCAGTTTGCCAGCAGGAATATGGTTTTGACCCTGGGGTTGAAAAGTTGGGGGGGGTTGGGTTTGACCAGCAGAAAGGAACCCCAGCTGGCCTGGACCTGGCTCCAGGCATAGAGGGCAAGCAGGGGAGGGAGTGGCTCAGGTCTGCAATCCAGGGCGGAAGGCCAGGAGACAGCTAGGAGGTAGGCCCTCTGTGCTTTGGGAGTGATGGCCCTCCCAGCTGCCTGGAGATGTCCCTGAGCTCATGTGGAGGGAGCAAACTCCCACCTCCAAACATTTCCTCGGCTATGGCTGCCCATCCCAGGGATCAGATGGATGGTCTCCAAGTAAAAAATACCCCCTCCCCCCCCAGTCCCGTGATCAGGTGCTTGCTCAGCTGGGGAGGCAGAGCTTCCCATGTCTTATGAGCCTGGTGGAGTCAGGGGCTCTAATTATAGCGCCCAAGCTGAAAGGCCACAGAAGGTCACTGCTGGAGGTCTTTTGTGCCCCTGCTTCTGAAGCTGGATATAGATCCGCTCCCCTCCCACCGAGGACCTCTGAGGGCAGCTGGCTTGTCAGCACAGGGAACACTGGATGTGGGACCCACCGTACAGTTAGAGGCCCATGTCAGTGTTTTAATTTATTTTTAAATAAAAAGAAATCAGGAGCTTTTAGGTGGAAGACAATGTGTTAATAAATAATATCCATTTATTCATCTTTAACCAATACAGTTGTGACATTCACTTTTTAAAACATTTATTTTCAGTGGAGGGAGAGGCCCAACGCCCAGGGAAGTCACCTTGTGGCCCGGGCCAAGGAGACCCTGGAGCTGCCTAAAATCCTGAAATTGCTTTAAATGGAAAGTCAGAGAATTGAGGTGGCCCCTGAACCTAGGAGCTCCCCAGCTCCCCTCCCTCGCCCCGTCTCCCAGTGGACCTTGCCATCTCACATTCAGGCAGCAGGGACTCGGGGCGCTCAGGCCAAGGGTCCAGAGCCCCCAAGCTATTGACCAGAACTGCTGCACCCTGGCGAGCAGGCAGAAGCCAGAGTCAGGGCAGATGCTGCCTACCCAGCTCCCTGCCCCACCTGACGTCCTGGGAAAGAAAGGCCAGTATCCCAGGCAGGCAAAGGGCAGTGGTCCGGGTTGGAGCAGAGGCTAAGCAGCCCCCTACCCACCTCGTGAGGGTTGCAAAGGGCAGCCCTTTCTGCGCGCTGCTGTTTGGCTTCTGAGGGTGCCTCGGGGTCTCTGATCCCCTAATCCATTTATCCAGCGTCCTGAGCGCTGGGGCTGAATGCGGAGACACAATGGCCTGGGCTGCAACAGGAGGCTGGTGGGGGGAAGGGGTTACCCAGCGAGGCCCCGCCTTCTATTTCAGACCACCTCTCCCCCATCTCCACCATCAGTCCCTGCTGGTGCCATCCGGGGTTGGTGGCAGAAATCACGCTTCCAGTGCAAATCATCTAAACGGAAGGGCCCTTATTCTTTATTCCTTCTACTTCAAACTGCCCTGTGGACTAGGGAAGGAGCGCACTGGATTTCTCTGCTGCACGTTTGCAGTTTAAATCCGAGGTGCTCCTGGGGGGTGAGTTGGCAGAAAGGGGGGGGAGGGGGAAAAGGGGTGGGTGAGGGAGGGGGGCTGGGCCGCTCCTGCCCCCGACAGGGAACACACAGCAACAGCCCAGCTCCTCTTTTTTCAGTGTCCTTCCTTCCCTGTTTGCTTGTTTGTAGTCGTGGTTGTAGGTTTGCTTGTTACTGAATTTTAAACGTATGCTTAATTGCCAGGTTCTGGGTTAGCTCTAGCAATGTCTGGAAATATTAAATACATCGAGGAGACGGTGGGCAAGAGAAATTAAAAAGGTGCTCCATGCGCGGAATGTTAAAAAGATCCTACAATGAAGTGATTAACATTTTTATGAATAAAATTAATCAAACATTAACTCTGCAGCCAGCACCTCTGAAAGGCAGCCCTTTTCTTCCACCCACGAGCTGGAGGCCCTGGCCCAGGGCAAACCCCCAGCCACGGGCAATTGCAGATATTCATGAGAGGACAATCAGGAATAGATACCTAAAGGGGAGGTAAGGGAAACGAAACCTCCAAAAACACCAACACTACACATGGGGCAACATTACAAAAGCAACGGCCTTTTTTCTTTTTAGCAAACCCTCCATTGAGACAGGCCACTCCCATGCTCAGACCTGCAGGTGGGATGGTGTGGACCCGGTCATGGAGGGCAGCAGAAGGTAACCTGGGACACAAGGGCCCCTTTCTGGGGCCCTCATCCTGGGCCAAGCTTCTGGCAAAGTGAATCAAATGAGAGGGAGGACCTTCTGCATTATTAAAAAGTCCACTCTTCCAGGTAATCAAGTGCTATTTCTGCTCTCTGGACCTCTCTCTCTCTCTCTCTCTCTCTCTCTCTCTCTCTCTCTCTCTCTCTCTCTGTCTGTCTCTCCTTTCTAATCTCTTGCCACCCTGGTTTTGGGAGGGTTCCAGCAGGCTGTACAAAGGGACACGCAGGCATCTGAAGTGCCTGTCACTCGGCAGCTGTGGCAGAGGCGCTGTTGCCATTTTGCCGGCTCCCGGCTCGTGCACAGCAGAAGGTGAATCAAAGCCCCGGCTTCCTCAGCCCCACGCATTCCTCACCGTGGTGGCAAAGCTCTGAGCTCCGAGAACCAACAGAACCACGGGCCCTGTTTGAGTTGATATATTAATATTTACTGAGGATTTGCAAGGTCGGGACTAAATGTCAGCAGATTGCTGGGGCAGTCCTGTGGGGAATAATTAAACAAATCTCCCAGCAGTTCAGCCTCTTAACATCTTTATTAATCTCCCCCCCACCCCCACCCCTACACACACACACACACACACTCCTGAAAGAGTGCAGAAATATTGCTTTTACAACCTTAGAGAAAATTCAGAATCAGGGTGATAGTGAATAAAGTGCTATGCCATGGAGGTTTGCTCTTGGCCCCTCCCAGGCAGATGTTCCAGGGGAGGGAAGGCTCTGATGTGCGAATTACAGCCAAGCGGTTGTCATTCTCACCTGCCCCTCAATCAGGTTTATCCCGACCAATTTGCCAAACACAATCACGCTGTTCCTGTGATTTGATCCTCACCCGCGGTCCACTCTGCTGGCTATGGAGGCCTGCCTCCTTTAACGTGATTACAGCATGCACTTTACGACAAGTTGGACAATTCTCTTTAATAAGCCTCATAATTAGTGTTGGGATGCCTCATTACAAGCCATAGCCTGTAGCAGTCCTAGGCCAAGCGGACCTGCGCAATCTGATTTATTTTTTATCAGGCAGCAGGAGCTGTCTGGAGTTTTTGTTTGTATAATGGGGACCCGCACCAGGCCCCGAGTGTAAAAACACCACCAGGAAATTAATTGCTTCTGTGTGGATCCACTGCAGATGGGTCTTGTTGATCAGAATGGTTATATTTCTGACTTGGCTATCCTGCGGTGAGTTGTTAAGAAATAAAACGAAAGCCAGCAATGCAAACATATTAGCATCAATATAGATTCAGTCTGGCGTAATTGAAAACACGGGCTTCTGAGGAGGCTGGGCAGGGAAAGTCCACATTTCTGGTGAGACCTGTTCCTTCCTGTCCTCTGTCAGAGAGTCCGAATTTATTTGTTTATATGTGCATGTATTTATTTATTGCTTCTCAGTGGGACTACCTCCCTGCAGACATGTGGCTGGATTTCAAATTGGTTTCTGACGGAAAGATCTACTGAGAGTCACAGTCACCCACTGCGGGGGTGAATCCCCCCACCCCACGCCTGACCTCTGGTTGAGGTATCGGTGGTTTGGTGTTCTCAAAACAGTGTGGGGACAGCAAGAGAAAGATGGGCCTCACCTGTTCATCCAGGCTCCACCTGAAGGGCCTCAGGTGGCCTTGGGTGGTCAGGGCTTGTGTGCACTCTGTGTTTTAATGGTGTGTGTGTGTGTGTGTGTGTGTGTGTGTGTTTGTGTATGTGCGCGCATGCATGCATGCCTGTGTGCCTGTGTGCCTGTATGAGTGTGAGAAGTGTGACTAAGCTGCGTGAATGGAGCTTTGCCATATGCTCTCCCGGCTCAGATATAAATAAATGAAGAAGGCGCCCTTCCTTCTCTCTGCCCTTTCATCAGACCTCTTGATCCCTAAATTCTGTTGAGGTTGCAAATGACTCCTCCAACTGAGAACAGTTTAAAAGATATTTTTAGACCAATCAGCCTCTGAGTTAGAATTTGTCACTGTATCACTGTATGTTCTGTTCTTGGTGCTGGGCAGTGAATTGCTGGCTATTCCAAGTGGATGGATCACTGTCATTGTGGTAGATTTGGGTCTCATATATGCACCCCCCCTTTTTTTTTTTCTTAAAGGAGGTTCATGAGTTTCTCTCTGAATCCTTTTTGAGGCTCTTAGAGCTCAGCGGTCTGGTTTTCTTGTTCAGCTCCTCATTGGGATGGGGTTTATAAATTTTCAGCTCTGATAATTCTGCAGACAACACCTTATTTATGGGAAAAAGTAATATAATGATGACAGTGAGACATTTTTGTTTAGGAAAATAACTGTTTCATATGCACAAATATACCCTGCTCTTGACTTTCTGTGTGCACACAGAAGCATAGGGTGTTTCTGCAGCAGTGAGAACGGATATACAAAGTCCTGTGGATGGGAGGCTGTTAGCGCTCTCTCAGACTGATGTGACGTGCCAGGTTACAATGGTTTCATGGTCCAGGTAGATCTGAGCTGCCCGAATTTAGGAATCATGTGGTCTGATGAAAGGGCAGAGAAAAGGAAGGTCACTTTCATTTATATCTGAGTTTCAGAGCAGCCCAGAAACCATACAACGATCTGTCCACTGGGCTGAGTTACACGTGGAACACACATGGGACCACACGATGTTTGCCTGCCCAGGAATTCCCTGTTGTTTTCTTGAGAACCCAGAGGGTGAGGCCTGACTGGCACCACCTCCCCAGGTCCAGACAGAAAACCCAGGACAACCTACAGGGATCTGATTGGTGAGCTCAGGATGCTGCCCTGGAGGTGTGTGAGTGTGTGTGTGTGTGTGTGTGTGTGTGTGTGTGTGTGTGTGTGAGAGAGAGAGAGAGAGAGAGAGAGAGAGAGAGAGCATGTCAATCAAGCAGCCTAGAACTGTGTGTCTCCTGCTGGGTGGAGCCCTCATTTGGAGAAACACCATATGGATCTTAAGCTGTGTAAATAGTTTCTCTTAAAGAATCAGCTGCAAAAGTCTCTAGTGTCACCTTTCCTGGAACATTAACACTTGCACCTGGCCTAGAACAGACCTTTCTAAAGGACTGCAGAACCAAACAATTTCATCTTTAATGGTAAGAATTATCCATGCTCTCAGAGGGAGACAGTCCTCTGGGGCATCATGTGCTGCCTCTTTGCAGACCCTTTGGGGCCACACTGGTCACTGCAAACACACCCATCACTGTGCAAAGCTGCCTGAGAATAGCAGATCTTTCCCGACATCCCACTGAGTCCATGGCCAGCAGTGCCGTTTATTAGTTCCCAGCTGTAAAAATGAAACTACTGCAATGTTACCTGCCCCTGCTAATGGTGAGGACTTCAGTGCGTGGCAGTTGGACATTCCTTACACAGCAGCAGCACTCTGGGCCCTCAAGTCTCTAGACAGTCCATTCCATGGCTCTCACCTTAATTTGAGGGTTGCTGATTATTTGCGCATATTCTTAACCTTTATCTTTGCATAACATTTTCCCTTTTTACCATTCATGCAGTTGACAATT
This sequence comes from Pipistrellus hanaki, assembly GCF_964339955.1. Taxonomy (NCBI): domain Eukaryota; kingdom Metazoa; phylum Chordata; class Mammalia; order Chiroptera; family Vespertilionidae; genus Pipistrellus; species Pipistrellus hanaki. The sequence continues at coordinate 24,263,472 of NC_140506.1, read as the reverse complement.
CAAAAGGTAGATGGCAATTGCCCAGACATAGTTAAAGGATGTGTGTGTGTGTGTGTGTGTGTGTGTGTGTGTGTGTGTGTGTTTCTTATTTGGTCACAACCAAGCAGAGAATGTTTGATGGAAAGCAGTTGTAAGGAGCACCCAGAGTTACAGAGTGACAACCTCCTGTTGCAGTGTCATCTGAGTGCAAGAGACGGGCCGAGAGCTGATCACAGCTGGCCTAATGGAAGGAAGAGACCCTCCCAAGGAAAAGCCAAGAAGGAAAGTTCATTAAATCCCTGCACCTGCTCTCCTCATTGCCCCTTCATCCTCATTTCAAAATAAAGATAAAGAGCACTGACCAGTGTGGCTAACTGATTATAGAGTGTCGGCTCCACACTCCAAAGGGTCTAGGGTTTGATTCACAGTCAAGACCATGTACCTGGGTTGCAGGTTCCATCACTGTCCAGGTCTGGGTGTGTGCATGAGACAACCAGTCAAAGTCTCCTTCTTTCTCTCTCCCCCTGCCACGTCCCACTCTCTCTCTTAAAAAAAATAAAAATAAATAAATAAAAAATAAAAAATCAATGGAAAATACATCCACTGGTGAGAATTAACAAAAACAAATAAACATGGAGAAAAATTTCTTGGCCAAGTTTGAAACTAGCTTAATCTTTAGAGACTGATGTTCATTTTCTCCGGGGAAATACTTCTTCCCATTAGTAAGAAAGAAGTTGTTGTTTTTTAACTTTAAGAAAGATCCCAAATCGCAGACATCCAATATCTGTTAAAAACAAACACCGTTTTTGATAAGCTATGTATAAGTGAATCAGAAACATGTGGCTTTGATTTTCCTTAAAAGGCTTACTTTGAACCCCAAATATTTTTAGAAAGTTTGAGGTGTTCAAACACTATGCAGTTGGGCACACCCAGCCATAATTTAAGGGGATGGTCTCAATGCACATGTTTCTGATCTATTTACAATTATCAGAGTCAGCTCTTCATTTTGAATAGCTTTTGATGTGCAGGAATGCCTCTGAGGCTTCAGAAATCTCTCTGCTCTCTCTTTCCCCCAGCAGCCAGCAACCAGCAGCCGAAGGGTGCGTCTCCTGAGTGTCACATGCCCCCTTAGCCTGACACCCACATTGCACGTCATTAACTCATGCATTTCAGGAAGTATCAATCTGGTAAAAATGCCTTTTTCATGTTAGGAACATGTTAATCTTGAAAGAAGAGGTGAGGAACTGCCAGGGCTGCTGACCTCTGATTTGGGGGTGACAGTCATCATCATTCAGATAGACACAAGCGCTCTCTGAAAATTCCACTGGTGGATAGAATTTCACTGATGTAATTCCCGTTTTGGTAAGCCAGAGATCAGTGCTGGGTCCAAGCGCTATGGTAGAAGCGATTCATATGATGGGTAATTAAAACCCAGGCTACCATTGTGCAGCCTTGAGGGGATGACTTCCAAATGCCTTCCCAGGTGTGCCTGTCAGCCAGATACACAAACACAGGCAAGCAGAGGAGATAGTGGTGAACTTGGGGTATCAAAACTTATGAGTACAAACTATTATGAAGATAAATAGAATTCCTGACATTTAACAAGCAATTGCTGGGTGCCAGGTGCTACTTATAGTTTATAAGCGTAGAAGGTTTAATCCGCTGATGAGGCAGTGAGGTTAGAGTTAGTATCTACTAAATTCTAAGAGTGAGGAGACTAGGGTGATGAAGCAACTCAAAGCCCAGGTTTCTCACCACCCTCTGTGCTGTCTGAATGCATATCCTCCACTAGAATAGGAGGAGGTTCTGGCTCTTCCCAGGTTTTAGGGCTCTTTTACTTGGGAAACTGTCCCGTGATGTGTACTTCATCTGGAAGAGCTTCTTGTTCCTCGATCAACCTCCATTACCCTCAGACCCGCCACTAATCCCTGGGGATGGAGCTGGTCCGTCCCAAAACCAGTGTCTTCAAAATCTGGTTGTAATTTTTCTGGCATCAGTAGGCAATGCTATTTGTTCTTACTGATGTCTTTTTATGCCTAAATTGGACAAGCTGGCATGTCATGTGCCACATTCTGTCTGTGGGGAAGAAGTCACTTGTGTTTTACAGACACAGCCATTTGCAGTAGGGTGTCCATGGTTCTGAAAACTGCAATCCCTTCCAGATTCCTGGTTCCCTGGTCTCCTTTCCACTGAGGCTAACGATCCTGCTTTCCTCCAAGCCCCCTCCCTGTCTCTTTGCCTCTCTCTCCCAACCCTCCTATGGCTCTGTCACACCAGTAGAGCAGCCCTGAATGTGTCCAGGCTGGTTCCAAGGCTTCTTGGGAGCCAGTGAGTGCAGACCATGGGCTCGGAGGAGGTGGAGGCACAGCCTATCCACCCCAGGACTGTAAGTTGTGTGCTGTGATGTGAGAGACCTACTGAAATTCTAAACAGTACCTCAATTTTAAGTGCTTATAATTTACTGAAGTGAAGTGTGCGTGTAATGTTTGCGGGTGTGTGTGTGTGTGTGCGCGTGTGCGTGTGCGCGCGCGCGCGCGCCGCGAGCGCCCATGGTGGCCTGGGGAAGTTGCAGAAGAGGAGGGGAAGGGTCAGCATTGCCAATGTGATCAGTGTGGCTGCCAACCTCATAGTTTACGTCCACACCCCATATTTGTCAGAGTGGAGCTATGTTTATCTAGAGAAAGTTTTATATCCCAAACTTTCTGTCTCATATTCATAGACTCCTGGTACAAAAGCCTCAGTTTAAAGGTAGGAGAATGAATCCCACAAGGTCAAGTGAACATTCTCAGGACCCAAAAATCTCTGTCCAAGGATGTTGAGAAGGAAGAAGGTGCAATCAGTGTACAAGGACACCTGAGGCCCTGTGTCAGCACATCCCACAGGACTTCAGGAGGTGGAGATACCTGCATTGACCAGAGAGGCGGAAGTCAAGGAGATGTGGAATGAAGTGGGTATAGCGGCAGAGTCAGCTGCTGCCTCCTGGTCTCAGGGCTTGGCCCACGCACTGCAGATTCAACTTCTGCCTCAAGTGGACACACCTACTCCTCTTGTTCCGGGGTCAGCCTTTATCCCTCGTGACTGGCATGATCCATCAGGCAGTCGTCATTTCAATTAGAATTGAGCCAGCATGGCTGCCATCTGTGTCATCTCTGCCTCCTGGCCTCCTAGTGCCTCCCTACCTGGTTGACTTTGTTGTTACAATGCTGACTCACCATCACTGTGGTCCAGATCCAGACAACACCATCTCTATGCCCAAATGCATGTGAGCAGCTTCTTTTCCTGAAATCCTGAGCCTCCAGGACATTCTCAGACAGACTTCACAAGAACTTTCGAAATCCATCCATCTCATAGCAACTGCTTTGTTTCTGAATCAGTCCCGGGCTTGGTATCTAAATGTATTCCGAGACCTCGGTTGCTTTGCCTTTCTTCTGAGACCCAGACCTCTTCAGGTGGGGCAGTTCTGCAGAGCAGCCAGTTGGTGCCATAAAAGGGATCTTGGGTACGAGTGACGACACCACTTCAGTTTCCTCATCATGTCTAGTTTTGCTTTGTGTTAAGTGGCTTTAAGATGGTTTTGTACAGTCCTGTATTCAAGAACAATGCTGGCTTTAGCTAAACACTTTATTTTGATGGCAAGAGAGGGTAATGAGGGGAACAGAATGTGAGAACAGTGAGTTCCAAGTGACCGAAATTACAGAGGCAAGGAGATCCCTGGGAGCCACATGGAACTAAGTGAGAGGTGTGTGGAGGCAGCAAGTGAATGGCCTCCTTCCCTAGGGCACTCCCTTCCACAGTGTTTATCTTTCAAACGCCATACTCCTTTCCCATTCACTTCATGTGCTTCCTTCTCTTAGTATTTTGCTTTCTGGGCCCGTTGCAGAGCATTCTGAGGGATTTCCCTGATTTTAAACATGAACACATGACTGGAGACAACACCGTTGATTTCACTCCAGCAGCCTGTGTGCTTCCATGTTGGAGCAGATGGGGCCCATTCTGTGGTAGCTGTCCAAGAGCCTGCGGTGGTCGGCCCACTTTCTACTGGTGAGAAACACATTACATGTAATTTGTAACTTACATTTTGCCCTTTCATCCATCCTGAGAGCATCAGTCAGCCAAGTGACTGCCGTCCCCCAGGACCTGGGAGAGAGAGGTTTGCGGGGGTTCTTGCTGATACAGCATTCCTGTGGGTGTGGGGATGGCTTCCTCTTCGCATCCATGAAATACTTTAAAAAATAAGAACAACTGGGGATTGTGTTCTTCCAAGATTAGTCTCAAATCCCACTGGTTAATGCCATCGGTGAAAACAATTAACTTCTGTATATTTCAGGATATAAGCAGGACCTTGTCGAAATCTTATTTAATTATGTGCTATATTAATGTTATATTGATTATGTTATTGCCTGTAAATTCAGTTGCTTAATAAACTTGCAGTCATTTCTCAATAAAGTTGTGTTTGCAGTCAGTTAATGGGTATCTGGGGGCAGACAGCTATGCACAGGGGGCGTGGGCACTAAGAAAATTCGTCCTAGGGCCGAAAACCATAGGAACCAATAGAGAAAGTCAGTTATTCAATGTAGGTGTAGGAATGCATGGATGCATAAGGATATAGTTGGATTAAGTAAAAGGGAAAAGTAGAGACCCCACTGCACTTATTTTTAGCACATGGATCTGGAAATTTATGAACCGCCGTCTGTATGGTTGAGCTCTAAATGGCACCAAGGCAGCATCTGTCCATGGGACGGGATCATGTTTGATTTAAAAAATACAAGTAAGTGATAACTGCCAATATTGAGACCATGTGAATGCAAGGGAACAAAGCATACTTTCATTGCTAATCATGTTAACATCCACGTTGGAGGAGCACATCCACCCGTTCGGAGGAAATGCCATTGCCCCTCTGAAGATCACATCTGCCGCGGATATCGTGCAGCATGTGGTCCAGCTTTTATCTCTCCACCAGAACTTCATGTCATGACTTTCACATCTGATGCTAAATTCAGGTCACTACAAAATAAGTACAATAATTTATTTCTTTCTCGTCTCCGGTGATGTGTCCAAGATGTGTGTCCTAATAACAGAACATGAAATAAATATTAAAGTTTTATGAGTCTATTTTTAATAATGCAACATAGCCAATTGGAAGACCAGCCAGTTCCCAATTCGATAGACAGCTGATCTTTCTCATAGATGGAAATGTTATATCAGTCATCTAAGGATGCTTGTGTAATCTTATTTGGGGGCAGGCCAATGGTTCCATTGTGGCAATGTGTCTTTGACCCTAAAGATGAGTGAAAGGGTGAATAACTTTGTGGACACAGATGTGATCTATTACAATGGGGATTATGTCAGAGACCAACTTTCTGTCTTGGGAGGATTCACAAAAACCCAAGCTTGGGTGGTTGAGGCTCCCTGATTCCAGCATAGGCTTTTGTCAGTGGTAAATAACATTAAGCCAAAAGTAAAATATATTTCCTCTAAAGGATCTTCTGAGAATACACTGTTATCTCTGTGTCTATTCAGTTAGTCTCTCCTATGTCCTCTAAGTTGGAAAGCTTGATCTGTGCACGCCTTTGAGTGTTCACAGGTGGTCACTCACAGGGACTTCTCAGTTCATGACCTTACTTGCTTGTCTATATTCCAGATACTAGCTTTCTACAGAGTTTTGAGATGTCCCTGTTGGAGAATGAGTGCTCTGTGTTCATCCAAACTCATGTCTCTTAGGCTGCTGTCCTTTCTGCTCAGAGGACCCACCCACTTGGTAATGGCTGGAGGGCATTTTGAAGTACAGCAAAGAGAGAAGGAACAAGTCCTCAGCCTGTGCCAGGCATTTGTGCTTGGCTTTAGCCCAGAGTGGTAAGAGTGAGGTGGTATTTGGACTTTACCCTTGGGATCATCTCCAATAAAGGGTGTTTAGCTCACAGGGAGTCAAAGGCCCCTAAATTCTACCTGATTCCCAATTACTGTGTCCAGTTACAATTATTGTTGTAATTAATCATTGCAAAGAGGTGGCAATGCAAATTTCCTTACAACTGGCATGTGCATCAAATAGGAATGTTACCAAATCAAAATAAATCTGTCTTGACATCATGTTTTTTGGATGGGGACTGAAAGGAACTTTGAAGTAGGAGGCAGCTTCTGGAAACATTATGACCCACATGGGACAGGCTCCTCAGAGAGCTGCGCCTGCCTCACGCTATAATTCCATGCCATGGAGTTTTATCCTGTTCCACATCTCTGAGCAGGAGAACAAAAGGAGATAACACAGCTCATGTATAAACCACATGTGTGTCTGAGCACTGCCGAGGATGAGAAGGGACGACTCCACCCATTGTTTTCTGGAAGGCTGAGGAGCATCAACAGGGCAGGAATGGGAACCATGGGAACCATTCCCCTGTGGTGAAAGCACTGGGATAGGCCTGGGTCAGGAAGAGCCATGAAAGCAACCTATGATGCACAGTTTTCACTAGACGTATAAGTGAATAGGGCCCGCCTGAAGACTGGCCACTCACTGTCCTGATGTCAACTCACAGGCACCACATAAAGCTTGATGCCATACCAGGCACCGAGGAGCAAAGAACCAGAGGGGCTGTTGATTTTGTAGAGGAAAGAGGAAAAAGCTGCCATTTGGGGTCTGCTTTCCTTGGCATAATTCTTTCTCTCCTGTTTTCTTCTCAATGTTTTGACTAATTTCCCACCGAGGAGCTTGCAGGAGCTGATGTTTTTTAAATCAGTTGCAAAAATAATACCAGGTCAAGGCTGTGAATGAAACCAGGGCTAACTCATATTCACACTGGGGCTATGAAGACACAAAGACGTGAGGCTGACCAGTTGCCTTTTCCTCCTTAGGAAGTCCTTGGAAAGGCTCTCTGGTCCCCACCCCATAGGATTACTGCAATATATTTAAACACCCATCTGACATTTAAAAATTTATATATATATATTTTTTATTGATTTCAAAGAGGAAGGGGGAGGGAGAGGGAGTTATAAACATCAATGATGAGAGAGACTCATTGACGGGCTGCCCATTGGGGGGGGAGGGGGAGAGGGGGTGGTCAAACCCACAACCAGGGCATGTGCCCTGACCAGGAATTGAACCATTATCTCTTGGTCCATAGGTTGATGCTCAACCACTGAGCCATGCTGGCTGGATCATCATTTTTAAAAAAATATATGTTTTTATTGATTTCAGAGAGGAAGATAAAGAGAGAGAGAGGGAGAGGGAGAGGGAGAGAAAGAAAGAGAGAGAGAGACATCAATGATGAGAGAGAATGCAGGCTGATGCTCTATCTACTGAGCTAAACCAACTAGGGCTGGGCAATCACTTTTTAATGAGAAGAGGAGTTCTGTAATCAGAAAAAAAATGTAATATTCCAAATATTTTTGGAATAAATTCCCCTTCAAGTTACAAACGTAATTGCACAGAATTTTCCTGAGATTGAGATTTATAACAGAAAGTCCTTTAACACCAGACATAATTCCTATGTGTATACGTTCCAGCCCATGTGGTAGGTGCAAGGCAAACACAAGGCAGTCACGTTCAGATCCACTCTCACACCATTGCGGGTGTGCATCCAAGATGGATAACAACCCTCATGAAAATGCAGGGAAATGACTATTTGGGGGGCACACTGGACCCATGCCATGTGCAGTTTGTCTTGGAGACCACAAAGGCAAGCATCCTGTTCTTTAAGGTTCTGGGGTGGCCAGAGAACTCTGTCTTCAGGAGGGACTAAGTGTCTGTGGAACAGGTGGGCAGAGGAGCTGAGGTGTTATTCATAGTGTCTATCCACCTTTTCCTTCTAGCCATCCTACCTACTGTAGGTTGTAGGGTAAGAAAGGACACACTGAAGAACAGTGCTCCTATGGGAAACCCTGTAAAGCCCTTGGTTGGCCATGGTTGAAATGGAAGTGCAGTTTCCAGTCTTTATACCTCATGGATTTGCTCTCCCATGAATGCAGCAACTTCACATGTCTCCCTCTTAAAGCCTCAAAACCCTCACTCTCCCCTAATCAGACAAGAGCCTCCTTTTCTGAGCCTGGGACTTCGTCATTGGTTACTACTGATCTACCCTCTCCTGTGATGGGGGAAGAGGAGGAAGTGTCCCTGCCTGAGACCAGATCCCCAAACTGCTGGGGACCCTGTGTCCTTCCTTCCTTTAAAGACTCAACTGGCTTTGACATGCACAGCCTTTCTTTTCTACATTATGTTTATTTTTTCTCTCCCCTGTGTCATTTTCATCTGCATACATACATAATACTCTAATATCTCCCTTCTAAAATGAATCAACAAGTGCCCTGCTGTCTTGATTTCATGTCCTCATTTAACTGTGTCTTCATTCAAAACATATTCAAAAACTTCTCTAACTTGGTATCTACTTTGCCACCATCCATTCTCTTCCAAATTCCCTCCAATGAGGCTGTATTCATCATCTTGCACCTACCCAGCTCCCACGGAGCTCACCAACACCTCCATTGTGCAAACAGGATAGTTCATTGTCCCTTTGCTTCCGTTTCCTTCTGCCTCTCTGCACATTTGGCAGAGCTGACCTCCCAAGTCCTGGGAGCTGGAAAGTGCTTTCCAAATTGGCTCCCAGAATGGCTTACTTCCCCTGCCCTTTCCCACATCTCCTTCCAGGCATTTCTATTGGCCTTCTTGGCCACTGATTCTGGGGCATTTCATGGATCATCTCCTGTCTCTAGTTCTACTCTCCCTAGGTGATCTCATCCACTTAGTGACCTTAAATAGCATCAATTTGCAGATGGCCCCAGATATGTGCCCTGTCTCCTGGACCTCACTCATTGTCCTCTGCAGGGCTCCAGGTGGGGTGTCCAGCTAAAGTGTCCATGGAGAGTCCTTGATCCCCTCCACCTCAGAGCTGCCCCTTACCTGTCCCCTGTGAAAAAAAACCAGTCTGCTGCTCCCCCACGTGTGTAGGAACCTAGGGGCTATCTTAAACCTTTCTCTTTCCTTCATCCCACAGCTTGTTGGTTAGTAAGCCCTGTTGTCTCTACATCCAACATCACCCCCAAATCCCACCATTTCTGACCCTTTCCCCACCCCATCTACCACCCTGGCCCTGGTCCCATCCACCATCTTTTACTCAGATCACTGTGAAAACATTTCCCCACCCCCAGGGTCTCTCTACTGAGTGGTACTGGTAGCCTGGGAGGGATTTTTAAAAAATGTAACCCATACTACCATATTCCTATTATTATGAGCTCCCAACGGTGTCACTTGACAAAAATAAAACAACATCATCAACAACAACATGCACACACAAACACACCACATACTTCTCACTGTGCTTTATAAGAAAGGGTATGAAGTGTCAATGTCAGAAATGGAAGGAAAGCCTACTTTTTACAGCAATAACCCACTCAGGCCCCCACACAATCTTATATGCAGTGGTAACTAATATATTGCGGTGGGCTGTTTCTCTGTTTTCCATGTCCATCACGGAAAATGACAGGTTCCTGAGTGGAGGAGCTGGGGATTAAGAAATTAGAGAAAGAAAGAAAGAGACATGGAGGCAGAAATGGATTCATCAAGCTAGGCGCTAGGTGGGCGCCATCTCTCTGATGGAGAAACAGCAAAGGTGTCCCCCCAAGCCACACAGGTTTATTTATAGGGTCAAAAGAGCTTATTTGCATTCTTAACTAGGCTCTAGCATTACTGGATTTACATATCTAGACCTGTCCCTGCTGACACCTGGACAAAAGTACTCTGCCAGTGCCTTGGGCTCAGCTGACAATTTAAAGAATGTCTATGTGCCTTCTCAGGCGGCCCTTTACAATATATTTTTAGCTGTTCAATTCCTGGATGGCAAGAGGAGTAACAGGCACTGTCATGCATCATCATGGCCATCTTAAGAATTAGGCACCATTATTATTCCACTCTACAGATGAGGAAACTGCAGTGAAAAGAGGCTAAGCAACTTGCCCAGGGGACAAAGTTTATAGATAATGGAATTATGCTTTGAACCTCATGCAGGACAGATTACACTGAGGTGAAGATGGATGTGCCCTGTGGATGAACATCTGAGCAGGGGCAGGCAGCCAGCCTCAGGAGAGCTCAGAAGGGTGCTCACAGGGATGGGGCCAAGGGCCTGGTTTTTGTCCTATCAACACATTCTATGATGGAGTCACAGGAGGACTTACTTTGGGTGAAGTGCTCTCTCAGGCACATGGAGAACCAAAGGCTAAGTCTATCTGGGCAGGACTCAATAACCAGGAGTGTTCCTCTGGTACTCAGAGGCATCTGAATGGCATCACCATGTCTACCACACATCCCTGCTGTTTGCTCCAGAGCCTTCACGTAATCCCTATGCTAAGTGCACAGGCTCCTTTTATGTCAGTGTTGGGAATGGAGCTTGGAAAAGAACCCATGGCTGATACATGCTCAGTTGACAAGCAGAGAGAGCATCACACACGTCACATCGCCCTCAGCAGTTCATGCCCAAATAGGCTTGTGCATCCATTTAATAGAGTCTTAACCCCTTTCCCTAGAACTGCCCACCTGGCACTCACTCCTTCTTGCATTATTAACAGGAACAACTCGGTTCTTTACCTGGGGAGTTTTAAGAATTAATGAGGAGAATTGAAAAGTGTGATTGGGTCACTGGGATAACACAGGCTTTGCAGGAGGACATAGCGCTCGTGCTGATGGCATGGATTTGAGTTTCCTGTGGACATGCCCAAGGCCGTTTCTGTCTGGCTTTCATGGTGAGTTATGTTATCTGAGTCCGGGAAAGGAAGGAGATGGCTCAATAGGTTAAAAGGAGTGAAGGGAAAAATTGATTTTTTCATCCAAAATGTCATCATTGCATTGATAACAGACGGCTGTGAGATTATAAAGCTTCCTAGGCTGTGTCCACTGCAGTCAAACAGAATTCACTTAGCTTCCCCTCCCCCCCTTCTAATGAAAAGATCAAGATTAATTAGCTAGCTAAACAAATCTTTATGAATTTGGGTTCTCTGTATCTACAAATGGATAATTGTTGCAGTTTATCATTATGGTTTGGCATAAACAAAATATAAATAAAACAAAAGCCATAATGTCAAAGCAGTTTTGCATGGTGAGTAGACACCTACTTAATCAGTGAGTTAATAGGCACCTCATTACCTGTATGGTGATGGTGTGTAATACAGAGATGATCAAAGATTTTTCCACATCTTTCTTGGGCTTCTGGCTTTCCACTTTTATGAAGCAACTAATGACCTGATGCACGAAATATATGCATGCGGGGGATTGTTCCTCAGCCCAGCCTGCACCCTCTCCAATCTGGGACCCCTCCAAGGATATCCTACTGCTGGTTTACAGCAGTGGGACATCCCTCTCACAATCCATGACTGCTGGCTCCAGCCACTCACCTGCCTGCCTGCCTGCCTCCCTGATTGCCTTTAACCACTCTGCCTACCAGCTTGCTCACCCCCAAATGCCCCTCCACCAGCCAGATCACCACCAACTGCTCTCTCCTTCCCTCCTCACTGGTCTGCTTACCCCCATCTGCCCCCCTGCTATCCTGCTCACCCCCAACTGGCCCCTGCTGGTCTGCTTACCCTCAAGGGCCCCTACCATCTCATCTTGGCCAGATCACCCCCCGCCCCCAGGCAGCCCAAGGTCCCAGCAACCTCCAATTTTTCTTTTTCTTGTTTCTTCCCCCCTCTCCACCCCAGCGCCTCCTTGAGTGGAGGCCAGGGCCAGTTGGAAGCAAGTATCTAGGATTTATTTATCTTATATATTTGAAATTTTGTAGCCTTGAGTGGAGGCCAGGACCAGCCAGGGTGGGAAACTTGGCTTCCTCCATTGCCAGAACAACCCAAGCCTCTGTGGCAGGCCACCATCTTGGTTGGATTAATTTGCATACTCACTCCTGATTGGCGGGTAGATGTCACTTGTGGGTGTAGCAGAGTGATGGTTAATTTGCATGTTTCTCTTTTATTAGGGTAGATGGGGTGATCAGTCTCAGGTTGTTCTGGAATGTCCAGGCTGGAACTCAGTGGCATTATGGATAGAAGCAGCTCCAAAGTCAGGTCCTGAAGCTGTGTTTCCATGGAAAGAACTTTATTTTTATTTGGGTTCTTTTGGAAACTGATGGAGATTCAAGGGACTATGACTTTCCTCTCACTTCTCTTTATGTGGAGATGGACATCTCCAAACTACACATGTAAGCCTGTTGGCTGAAAGAGGGAAGCCTTGAGTGGGCATCCCCTTCCTCCCCACCTCTCCTTAACATTGCAGCACAAAATTCGATGTGGCCATCATTGGAGTCATCCAGCCTCCTTTAGACTCTTCATCACTTGGCTTCATTCTCCAAGGAACAGGGTTTGGCTTTGTAGCCACTTCTTACCCTTCCATTGTTCCCATGACTGTCTTCACTTTTATGATTTCTAAAGACAGTGGTAGAAAAGTCTTTGTCTAGAAGTAATCATTTCTTTTTCAACCTTCTAAACAATTCTTTTTTTAAACCTGAAATATGCATTAACATTGTCCAAAATTGGCTTTGAGTTGCTTTTTGGTAAAACTTATTTTCTGAAAACATTTTCATCCTAACTCTACCAACTCATTTGCACAGATTCACAATCACCAGCTTCATAATCCTTTTAACTCACTATCTGTTTCCGGGGAGACTGATGACCCACCCTCTGGGTTGGGAGCAGGGCTCTCTGGTTTAGAGTCTTCCTCTGGCATCTGGACTGTGCAGGCACCTGACATGCACATGCAGAATGAATGAGTGCATGAGTCACAGGAAGCCCTGTGTGAGAAGATAATTCATTCAGAGCCCCCTCCAGCCCAAAAGAAGTGGGGTTTCTGAATAGCTCTGTAAGGCACATCAAACTGAAGCAATCAAAAATCATAATCACTTAGAGTTAAACAAAAGGCTGTGAACTTGGCTTCTACTTAAATGCAATACATTCTGCCTATTGTTGATACCTGAAGCATACATTTGCTTGTTTATTTGTTGTTCTCCATCTATCTTTAAAAATGACCTCAGTTGCTTATAGTAAAGACACACCTACCAAAAGGTTGATAAATTATACATATAAAATCAGGAATGTCAGAAGTAGAAGCAAATGCACCAATACCAAGATTTAATATAGGTGAGATGACTGAACCCAAAATCAGGGCCATAAAAAGAAACATGACATAAGACCCATTCAATCAACAAATATGTGTTTAAACTGATATATATCAGCCTCTGGGCCAGCTTCTGAGAGTGTAAAGAACAAGGGACTTCGGCCCAAACCTAAGCCTCATCCTTGATTCCCCATTTTCCCAAAAGACAAATCTGACTAATCACATTGATCAGTTATTGTGGAGACTCTAAAATTCTAACTTATACATCAGGGAAGGTATTTCCCCCCTTAACATTTTAGAACAGATATTCTCAGTCTTCTTATCTATAGAAAAACATCAGCAGCACACCCACAGACCCACTGAACATGTGGTTGTGAGTGATGGGGCCCCTGGGGAATATCTCATGTCTGCCCAGTGCAGGCACAGATGTGTAGGATACTCTATCCCTGTTTAGGGCATATACCATGAATTGTATAATTAAAGTAATTTAAAAAGACCTGATGTAAATTATGGATTTGGGTGATAATGACTCATCCATGTAAGTTCATTGATAGTAATAAGACACCACTCTGGTGTGGGATGTGGACGGAGGGGAAGGCTGTGCATGTGTGAGGCAGGGCATATGGGAACTTTCTGCCCTTCCATTCAATGTTGCTGTGAAATGAAAATTATTCTAAAAATAAAATTTATTAAAATATAAACAACACCAGAAACAATCAAAACATGCCTAAAACTAAGATTTCTCCAACTGTGTGCTGTGGTCTGAGATCTGGATCCTCCCTGGATCTCCTTCCTCAGGCCGCATCTGTGCTGCTCCCTTTCAGCTCTTGAACTTCAGATCTTTCCATCATGTGTCAAAATAAATACAGCCTTTTGGTTCTAGAATACCTTTATCATCCCTCATTGCCCACAGACTTCACAGGAGCCATACCTTTCGTCTCCACAAGAAAAAAGAAGGCTGTGATCTCCATATTGCAACACTTTTATTTACCTTATCTGTAATATAATTAATAGATGACTGTGAGGAGATCAAGGCACTTTCAAAGGGAATGAGACAGCTTCATATGAAACTTGCTCTTTTGAATTAGTCCAGGCCTCTATCAAAGTCTGTGTGATAATTCTTGTAAATGCTGGTGTTCTGAATCTGTATCTTTTAACCTGTACGTACCATTTTAACACATTACGTTTCAAAGACATTGAAGGCTGGTCTAATTTGTATTACAGAATTATGTGATAATCGGCAAGCAGCACATCATATGATTTCTTCAAATTAATATGGAAGCTTATTATAAAGACATTCACAGAGATATTATATAGTCATCACAAAAGGGCTATGATGGATAGAAAACACAGTCTCCAGTGAAAACCTTCCAGTGTCCTACAGCCAGTTTCTGCCATGGATATTTGGATTTTGAAACTGCCTTTGGCAAGATACAGAGGTTCTGCAGCATCTGAGGTTGCCTCACCTTGGACATGAACAATCACAACTTGTCAACATTTGAACCTCTAGTGTGCTTGTGTACAGATTCTCCTTTGTTTAATTTGAACAAATAAAATTGTTTTATAAGCTTTGATTTCATAACTAGTACTGTTCCTCTCAGTGGTCATCGAGGGGCTTTCTTAATCATCCATTCACTAGTGTTATGTGTTTAGTGCTGTAACATGTGAGTTAGGCCTTTATCTTGATGCTGCTTCTGTCAAAGAGAGGAAATTGTGCAGTGGTTAGAGAGAGATTGAAACAGCCACGAAGGACAGGCACACAGCATTACATTCCTGTGCGGTTAATAGAATCATGGTCATGTGTGAGTTACAGCCACCAGCCAGGAAGCTACATTAGAACAAAGAGCAGGGCCTTCTTTTTCCTATTGGAAGCTGCATTTCTGTAGCTCATCAGGGTTGAATTAGGGAGGGAGGTTACATTTCCTGCAAAAATTTCCTAAGTCTTCCCTGACCCCTCTTCCCTCTATCCCTGCCCTCCCCAATGCACAGCATCCTTGGCCAAGCACTGCCTTCTCCCCAATGTCCCTCCTTTCATGGATTCCAGTTTTCCTCTTATTTGCTGGGAGGGAAGTAGACTGTGGGTCAGGAACCGTTAATTCCCTCTTGATGTGAGAGCATTTTTGGGCTCTGAAAACAAAGCACTTGGTGATTTGTAACAACAGTTGTTTATGTCCTCAGAGCTCTAGAGGATAGGCCTCTTCCAGGGCTCATGGAGCTGGAAAAAGTGAAACAGGAAAAGAGAAAAAGGAAACTGAGAGACCATTAGATCCTGCCTACCCTGGAGAGGAACCAGGCTGTGAGTCCCAGTTTGTGGGGGGAGAGGGTGGTTTTTTGGGGGCTATGGGAGTGGAGGGGGCTGTTCCTGTCTGGATTCTGCTGCTTGATTTTCTCTTTCCTCTTCAGGTCCTGGTGCTTCCATTCCAGAATCAAGGTTGTGCCTTGTGCAAAATAGTCCCTTCCTGGCTCAAGCTCCAATGGCACATGTAGGTCTGTCATGGGGGCGGGGGGAGAGAGGTGAAGAAAGAGATTTAGCTAAAATGCTCTTCAAAGTGTTGCTTTTAAGTGGAATCATCCTGCACAACCTATCTGGGCTGACTAACCTGGGTGCACTATCCTCCTGTCTCCTGGACTGAAATCAGAGCCCTTTGAAGTCAGAGGACCATGTTGGAGAAGAAACATCTTGATATCTCCTGGCCCTTCCTGCCCTCTCTACTCTTTTTATGCCCAGCATCCCTTTGTCTGTTTTTGGTCGAAGGGCTTTCAGAATTATCGAGGACCAACTGCAGTCTCCTTGGGGCCACCAATGCTGGTGATCCAGGTGGTGATGGAGTGGAGGAGATTCCTTTGTCTCTTGAGATTAGTTTTTCTTAGGGCAGTAAGTATGGTCAGGGTGCTCAGACTTTAAGTTCCTGTGAAATTCAAACTAGATAATCATAGATGAGTGAGAATTATAAATGTCCACTGTTATTGGTATGGATGGTGAGATAATTGATAATTGAGCCCTGGTCATTCCTCTGGACATCATTTACATGAGCAGGCAGAGCCACTGCTGTCCCCTGACCCACCCAGTGTTAATTCATTTTGGCCTCTCTCCACCCCAGTGTAGTGGCAGTGGCTACTTAAGATTTGGGTTGTTCTCTCTCTTCTCCACCCAGACACCTTGGATTCTTCAGGATGGGTGAGGGTGAAGTTCTGGATTTTTTCAGAACCAGGTCTGGTCCACACAGCTCCCTCTCAGTAAAACCTACAATGAAGTGCTGGCCACAAAAATGGACCTAGAAGGGCCAGGCATCCAGCGCTTTGTCTTTGCCATTTTTGCCAAGGAGAAGCAGACATCTACATTGGCCCAATAAAGGGTGGTAAACTTTCTCACTCATATACCCACTGGGCTGATCCATTCATCACCCTTCAATCAAATACCTCAATAGCTGCTCATTGAATGTTCAACTGTGGCCAAACATGTGGTCTCTGCTCTAGGAAGCTGCAAGCCAGCAGTGGGCCTCAGGGGACACCTCAATGACTTTTGCAGGAGGGGCACAGATGTTCTGGCAGAATTTTAGAAATCTTGTAGCTAGAGGTAGATTATGGGGGCCTAAGTGGGGCCTCTTTACAGTAGTGCCAGAGCTTTGATGAGCTACACACATATTAATCTGTTGATTAGTACCATAAAATTATAGTCCTCAAAGATAATTTTTCCCATTTATAGATTAATTGTCCAATATGGAGAATGACCATTTCCCAAAATTACATTGTTATATTAGAATCTAGATTTAAAAAACAATATTTATTAGCTGGCGTGGCTTTACACTCTTAAAATGCTATGCCTAGGTTCTTGCCTTTATAATTTTACTTCTGTAATGTGGGAAGAAGAGTTCAGCATTGGGTGTCAGCAGGCCCAAGTCCTCAACTCAGAGGAAAGGGCAGGGGGAGACAGCTCTGGGTGGGCTCCTCTCTCTGCCACTTTTCTCTTCCATAGAGGGAAAGGGCTGCCAGGAGGATGCCAAGGTCCTCTTCAGCTGCAGTCCCCCATGCTATTCTGCACACTGTGCACTAGGAAAGGGTGTCCAGATGAATGTTGTTTACACAGAAAGAGGTGGCAGCTTTTCTGCAGTCTTCAGTTCTTAGGTGGAAGTTGAGAGAGCTCTCAAGTCAGAGTATGCAATCTGTGACCTGCTCTATCATGATAAAGACATTTCATGCACAGGGAAAATATTAGTGGGGATTATTTATTTCATGAAGCTTACAAGGGCTTTTTCTTATTCTGCACATAGATATTTGTGGTGGACAAAATGTTTTGTTTGACAACAGGAATAGCTCAGCATCCACCTGCAGCCATGACAGAGAAGATACCTCAATGAGCTTTCTTTCACATCTTGGGGAAATGGGCGAGTTTCCATGGGCCTAACAGCTCCTCAGTATACCCTTTTCAATACACAACAGCTTTAGAAACAGATGGGGCTCAACCTTTAAAAATATATTTTATTGATTTTTTACAGAGGAAGGGAGAGGGATAGAGAGTTAGAAACATCGATGAGATAGGAACATCGATCAGCTGCCTCCTGCACACCCTCCACTAAGGATGTGCCTGCAACCAAGGTACATGCCCTTGACCGGAATCAAACCAGAGACCTTTGAGTCTGCAGGCCGAGGCTCTATCCATTGAGCCAAACTGGTTTCATCAGGGGGTGGGGGTTCAACCTTTAGAATGAGGTTGCTCTCTTCTTCCTGCTCTCTGAATGCAGAAGACCAGGCTCAAACATCGTCCCCCTCAGCCTACATTTGTCACGAAGATGTGTTCCCTTCTGGAGAACTCGTGCCATGGTGCAGAAGGAACGAGGAACCAGGAAGATGTGGCTGGGAATCTCAGCTATCCTCTCTAACAGGTGACCCAATGATCAGCATTCTGAGTGCTGAGCACTTCCATCCCCTTGAACACTAAAGGAAAGGATGCAAGGGGATGAACATTAGGGGAGCTCTTAGCCCAGACCCTGGAGCATAGCAAGTATTTGGCAAGTGTTGGTTTATTTCTGCATTTTGTTGTTCTTAAGGTAGAGGGAAAAGTCCTGGGAAAGTCTTTATGTTAAGGATTATTCTGTGTTCTAGCAGATCATCAGTGCCTGTGTAAAGATCATGGCTATTTTCTGTTGTCTTCCTCAAGATTTGGGTTTTCAAGGTGGAAGCTAGCTAATCCCTCAGCTCATCTTCAGGGTTAATAGGAAGTTTGTCTCCCACCTATGGGTGCCTTTATTTTTTCCTCTCTTCACATTTGTCTTTCTGAGAACAGAGCCTTCCACTATCAGTCACCATGAGCTACACCTATAGGAGTCTGGGATTTAGGGCTGCAGTGAGCAAGGAAGAAATTAGAAGCAAAGGAACTGGGTGGGGTGCAGGATAGCATGTAGGGACCATAGAAGATTAAGTTGGAGTTGTTGGTCTGAGGGCATCCAGTCAGATTGTCTGAGTCCCTTCTCCCTTTACCAGGAGCTGGAAAAGCTCTGTAGGCACCTGCAGGAACATCACTTCCTGCTTCCTGTTCTGGGTGATGCACAAACTTCCTGCCTCTCTACCTGGAGAGCAACCTTATCTTATGCCATTCTTAGCACTAACAGTCAATTCTGCCAGGAAGCTACTGAAAACATAAACTTCTCCTATGAGAAGACCCATCCCACAAATGGCTGTTTTGGATGTCAGTTGACTCCAGGAGAGTTATTCTAGTTTGTGCCTCCTGCCTGGGACAGCCTCATTAGCTGGGCTGGTGCCTGGTGGGGGAGAAGACAAAGGGCAGTGTTGTCAGTTTGGGCTGGGAAAGAGGGAAGAGAAGTAATGTTTTATTTTTCTGTTGAATTAATTCTAATTTCTACAGCAAATCATAACACATTTTTGGAGACATTCAAACAATCCCAACTAAACATTCAAACCATGCATTGCTATTCTGGGAATGAAAATTGAAAAGCACTGTTCCTTTTGCACAGTCTAAGTCATTATATTTTTATGACTTTGGTTAACATTGGGCTATAAAACCCAGTAAATAACTGTTAAAAGCATAGTCATTTGCTCAAAAATATTTTATGAGCTTAATTTTTGGAAGGGTTGACATTGCCACTATATTTCCGCCCCCCTCTGACTACATGGAAACTTTGTGTTATTTACAGCTCGGCTTGTTGACAAAACTTCACTTTCCTGATGGTTGGCCTGATGGGGCAGAGGTTGCTGTTCTGTGTCTGGATGATGCAAGCAAGCCATGTTATTCTTGCCATCCACCCCACTTTCTTAGAGGAAATCAGGATTGTAGTCTAGGCTCATTGTGCTTTCAGTCAGTGCTTTCACCTAAATATAAATCATTGCTGCCACCTCTGAGGCTCCCTCCAGTACCTTCCAAAGTTTTAATTATTGGGATGAAGAATGGTGAACTTGACCCCCAAACATTCATTTGCATTCGGAGGTCTATGTGGAGTTGCACTTCAGACAAGGTGCACATACCGCACAACTACTTTTGCCCTGCAATAGAAAGTAGAGGACAGGATCCTGAACTGCTCATATGCTCCTGGCACACGTAGGTCCTCTGATCATTACTTCTCATGAACATTCCATGCCAAGGAAAACCATGAAAACCTCTTAGTCCCAATAATGGTTCAGGGTGCCTGTACATTCAGGGTGAGATGATTAAGAAGTCCCTAGATATTGATTCTAGGGGCCCCATTCAGGGAGGGGTCCTGTGCTCCAGGTGTCTTACCCAGACCATTGTAGTTGACTATTTATAGCAACTCTGCAGGTGGGATAAAGCCATCTTAGAGATGAGCAAACAGAGAAGGATGGGGCTTAAATATTTGCCCCAATCACACAGCTAGTGATGGGGACACTGTTATGTGACTCTCACTGTGCCTGCTATGGTGATATAGTATCTGCAGAGAATACACTGCCAGGAGCCATCCACCCCATCTCAGGGCCACTTTAGTCTCCCTTAGAAGACCACTGGCCTCTGAGATCCGTGGGGGCAGGCTGCCCAAACAACAATGCCTATTTGCCTCTATCTGACTCTATTTTGTTGATATCTTTCTAGCTATTTAGTATGATTTTTGTGTTATTGCGTGTGGACACAGGCTTCAAACCTTACTCCTTAATTAACCTTGTCTTTTAAATGTAAATGCATTTTTTTTTTAAAGCAAGCAAACTAATAGGGTAAGTGATTCTCACTGTGATTGTTTTGCTTTATACAGTATATGACAGTTTCCATGCCAGGGCCCACAATAGCAATATAATTCAGCATTTTAATATTTGAGATTTTCCTTCTATTGCTAATATTATTATCCCCACACATCCCCCTTTGAGTTGTTTATTATCATACCTGACAAAATAGTTGCTGCTCTTTTTTTGCTATGTCATTTGGAGAATATTCACCCCTGAAATGACTCCATTAAATAGGACATGAGAGCATCAAAAGCACTCATTGATTGGTGTCCCCAAGAATTCCCTGGGGGGACAAAACATGCTAATGTGTCATCTATAATCTCAGCCCCATATTTCTTTATCAGTGTCAAGCATCCAAAGTGACTCCAGACCCCGATTTTCAATGGTTTTCACCTTATGTAAGGTTTTTTGAAATGTATTATCTTAGAATAAATATTTTTAGCTAGAGTCTGTTTCTCAACCCCCCTCCCCAACACACACAATATCTTCTAGTATTGGTCAGTTCCAATGGCTAAATTTGGAAATGGTGGACAGAAACACTGGGCATGGGTTGTGAGAACTGCTCACCTCATGGAAAACAAACAAAAGGTGAAGTGTGCTTTGGGAGGTATGGATGCAAGAAGAGTCTTTGTGCATTTTTAGTGTTGGCCCAGGTTTATTTATGTACTTATTTTAGGTCATTCAGGGCTATGCTTTTATTTATTTTTAGAGAAAGAGAGAGAGAGAGAGAGAAAGAGAGAGAGAGAGAGAGAGAGAGAGAGAGAGAGAGAGAGAGAGAGAGATATGCAAGAGAGAATATGCAAGAGAAAATCTTGATTGGTTGCCTCCCATAAGCACCAGGAAAAGGGATCAGACCCACAATTTAGGTATGTGCCCTGACTGGGAATTGAACCCACAACCTTTTGCTGTATGGGAAGATGCTCCAACCAACTGAACCACCGGTCAGGGCATGAATGGCTCAGGTTTAGATGAAAGTACTGTTGTGGCCGGCAAGACCTGGTCAAGGCAGGACTCCAGATGGCCAGCAAGGCCCTATCGAGGCAGGACTCCAGGCCAGGGAAGGAACGAGCAACCAGGCAAGGCTCAACCCCCAGGCAGACATGTCCTGTTTCCAGTAGCCGCAAGGCAGGACAAACAGACCAAACCAGGTCAAACAGAGACTGCTTAAGCTGAAAACTTCTAGCCAATCATAATCTACCAGGCATCCCTAAGACGGGGATAAAAGTAGCATGCTTAGTCGGGGCTCTCGTTGCTCGCTGCTGTGTCAGTTGAGACGGGAGCCTGGACTCGAGTTCGTAATAAAGGCTTCCTAAATTCCAATTTGGCTGACTGGTGGTCGTCATTCGCGGGTCACCCATAACAAGTACCACAGATTAGAATTTCCCACATTCAGGTGCCCATATTTTACCTCAGATAAATAGATGGCATGCCATTCCATTTCAGAACTATACTTAAAATGTAGCTTTCAGAATTTTAACCGACTTTGCATTACCATAAAACATTTTTGGTTAATTCAGTTTATTTCGTTGATGAAAATTTAGATTGGAGAATATATGACAAAAAGACTAAGTTGGAAAGAGAATAGTGTTACTTGTGAAACCCATACAGTGTTTAATATTAGTTTTATGAAGTCAGGATCAGAGACTGCTTCATACATTATTTTTAAAGTTTGATAAGCTATTATTTAGGAATTGTTATTCCTGTTTTATCTGTGTTACCATGTTTGCCCTGCTCTGAAGTGTGGCTGTCTATCTCATGCAGTGACTGTCTTAGGAAATAAAAGGAAAGGAGTTAACAATTGTCAAATGCTTCATAGATGTCAGGTGTCCACTGATCATATTAACTATCACCTCATTCAACTTTCACAAAACCCCATGAAGCAGAAAGAGAGCTACCTATTCACAGATGAGAAAACTGAGGCTCAGAACATTTAAGCATCTCACGCAGGGTCACTGAGGTATCACTGAGGATATGTCAGACCTGGAAACTGCACCCAGGTGTGTTGGAATCTGAAATGACAGTTTTTTCCCCAATTGTATCGCATATCTGACGAGACACTAACACGCACAGCCCACTGTGAAATATTGCCTGTAATTATGAAAATCCCGGGACTTGTATGTCGCCTGCCTGCATCTCACTCTTCATTAAACCTCAGTCAGAACTCAGGGATAATACTGATCTGCTCTCCCATCGCCCTGTCAGTCCTGACGGCGTCACTTAACTCTCCAAGTGGGGGAAGGAGGCCAGGAATATTGAAAAGCTATTCAACACGGGCCTTTTATGGCCTGTCTGACAGAGATGTCTGAGTTTGTACGTTTTCATGGTCTTCATCTGAATCCAGATAGTAAATGCTGTGTCAAGATTTAGAGCCCAGGAAATAAGTCCATTACCTTCTCAGTAGGTGCCACTTATATGCTTCTAAGCCACATCTGTTGAGATGAAATGCCATTCCCGGGACATTTGGCCTCATTGCTGCTGCACAGTTGTTACAGAAAGGGGAAGTGTCGGGCCAACGTGAAGCTGGTGCTGCCTCACTTCCTTTCAGTGGTCCCATCCTCACACAGAAATTGAAATAGCCTTGCCTGCTGCCTATGGGGGTAAAAAGCCAGTGGGGGCCCAGTCTGTCTGCCCCTCAGGACCAGTCAGGTCCTAGACAATTCATGCTAATTGGATTCACAGGCAATATATTTTTTCTTGAGACAAAACCACATGTCCTGCCCAATTTGACCAGTGTGGTCTGGGAAACTGATTGTCATGCCATGAGGTACATCCTGACTCAGAAATGAGAATGTCCATCAAATCTCTAGCTGACATCCAGTAAAGAGATGTCCCTGCCACACATTCCCATTTCTGTTCTCTCTTTCTCTGATAACCATGACCCATTCCTTACATAGCAGTCCTCTGCAGCTCTGAGCTCACTGTTACATCAGCACTGTTGCTGCCTCAGCAGTGGTCAAGAGAAAGCAATTCTTGCTTTTTTTCCATTCCTTTTTTTTTTTTTTGTAGTTATGCTACACATTGAATCAGTTATATTATTTCTTGGTGATTTCAATGCAAGGATAACTTTTCAATATATTTTTTTAAATTTAATTTTTACTCCTTTGACTATGGAAAACATTTGCATATAAAAAATTAATGCCACATGCTAAAGAATTCTTAAAGAAATCTCAGCCTGATTCCTGTGTCTTTCACCCAACCCATCTATCTCTGATGGGGCATTTTCATTTTCAGGTGTCTTGCATATGCTACACTTTGCAAAAAATAAGCAAGTATAGTTAGACATTTATTTGTATTTCTATCCCTTTTTGAAATGTAGCATACTATACACTTTTTAAAAAATATTTTTATGGATTTTACAGAGAGAGAGAGAAACATTGAAGGGATGCCTCCTGCATGCCCTGTACTGGGGATCGAGCCCCAAACCCAGGACAATTCTCTTGGTGCATGGGACAATGCTCAACCGAGCTACACTGGTCAGGGATTCACTTCTGAAATTGTTGCTTAAAGATAAATTTTGGAATCGTCCTTGTTTTTTTAATGCCTGTGTAGCAGTCCATTGCCAGAAATATCAACCTTTCTCCTGAGGGTTGGTACCCGTGATGTTTCACTTCAACCAAGAGATCAAACAGGAACCTGTGGTGGAATGAGGGATACCACGTGTCTTGAGGAGATGCAGTGGGAAGGACAGGACATTATCAGTGCATGATATTTACTGACAATATTGAACCTCACCCAAATTAGGAGGAAACACAAAGACTCATCAGACTGTGAAGCATTCATCCAAATGTCCAGACCAGAAAAGATAAAACAAATAAAAAGAGGGAGCGGAGGAGCCCTGAAAAGTGAAGACACAGAAGCAGCCAAGTGCTTTTCTTGGGCCTTGCTGGATCCTGGATTGAATTGAAAAATAAAATAGCTCTAAATGAATTTTTTGGGGACAATTGAGGACATTTGAATCTGAACTGTATTCTAAGCACTGCTATTAGATTAGTGTTAAAGTCTTCGGGTGTGATAATGATTGGGTGTGCGATAGTTATATAGAGTAGGGGTGTCGAACTCAATCAGAGAAGGGGCCAAAATCTAAAATTCAGCCTAAATCGTTGGCCGAATGGTTTACTGAACAGTCATAAACTGACAATGTCATAAACTGACAGCGGAGTGCAGTGATGACAGCGCGGTGCGGGCCACATTGCAAGACCTGGCGGGCTGGATTTGGCCAGCGGGCCTTGTGTTTGACACATGTGATATAGAGGGACATCTCTGATGAAGGATTTTGGAGCAAAAAAAATGTCTTAAGTCTCTAACTTATTTTTAAGTGGTTCAGATAAATAGTGAGAAACACCTTATATTCTAGTGGTGGGAAGTGACTGTTCCTGGCACAATGGGGCCATGTAGCATCACTTAAGCTTTCCAGTGTGCTGGGCAGGACCAAGGTGTGACAATCCCAAAGAGGAATGAGATGAAATAGGCCTTGGCAGAATTGCAGCAAATCTTTGAGGAAAGTGGCCCTGTGGGGGTTCAGGGTGGTGGCCTAGGCTGGGCATTCTGTGTTGGGCTGAAGTTAGGGTCCCACAAGTTAGGGTTCAGTCCCTATTCTGAGGGAGTTGAACCACAGTGAGTCAGAGCCAGAGGAAGCTTGGGCCCAAAGGCACCCATACATCTGTATGGAGGGAGACTTGGGGCTTTGAACAGAAGACACAGCAGTGTGGAAGGGAGAGGTATCTGTGGCTTTTTGGGGAATAGTCCCCAGCTCCTGTGCATGGGGAGGGACTGTGAGGCACCAGCCCGCTCAGAGCTGCCTTTCTGTGCTGGTGTCGTCCTCTCTCTTGTCAACATGGCCACGGTGTTCTGTTTCAGCTCAGTTCTCTATGCAGACCACTTCTCCTAAACTCCACTCTAGTGTCTGAAGAAAATAGGGTAGAACAGGGGATAATTAAATATCATGTCTCCTTAATCCTCAGGTGCTGACAACTGTAATATGTGCCATTAACTTAATAACAGTTTTTCTGGAATTCATCGACATTTAGTGCTAACAGGACTTCCCACGTGCTCCCTGACTTCAGGAAGGTTTTAAGAAGCTCACGGAAATACTGTGAGCTTGGGAAACATTGTATTGAATTACATAGGTATGTCTTTTCTGCAGAACTTCTCAGAGCTTTTAATATGCTCAACTGCACTGCACATTTCTACGGTGGGTATATGAGTGCAGATTTGTTAAATTCATGTCAGCAGCAAGAGCCTGGGCATTTCCACCTCCTCTCTGGGCTGTGGTTTGGTGCAACCCTGGAGAGCTAAGTGACCTTATTCAGCAGTGTCTGATGTTTGTGAGCTGCTGTTACTTGTGAGTGGGGGTCTGTGTATGCAGCCCAGTCTGAGCCTCGGCCTCATCTCTGCTGGGCAACAATAGATTCATTGCTTTCTTTTAAGGGGTCATGGGTGCAAAGTAGTCACAGCAGAGGTGCATACAGCAGGTATCTTCAGGGACCACGACCCTTGCTCTCTGGTGCTTCCCAGGCTCCCAGTGCCCAGAACTGACAGGCTCTCTTCCCTGGCAGGATTCCAGTGCCAGGCCTTTTCTGGCCCTGCTTTGAACAGGCCCAAAGTTCTCTCAGGTTCTGGTTCTATTTACTCTTTGATGATCCTAAAATCGCCTAAAGGTGAAGTCATCCCTGCAGGCAATCCCCACAACCGAACAGAGTGTCCGAGGCCACGCTGCCATAGCATGTGGACAAACATCATATGCACATCTCCAGTTAGAGACACTGGAGTTACTGATCCATTTATGCAGCAAATATTGACTGTACTTCTTCTATGTATAATACCAGGGCTTTTCTAGGCTCCAAGATGGAGCATGAACCCCAAAGCTTTCTAGAGGTGGAAAACAATTGCATGTTAATGTGAAAATCGGGGGGTTTTATACAATGTAAGTGTCAAGGAGAAAAGAGGAGTAGGAGGAGGTGGGGATACTGGTGTGGGGAAGATGCCCCCAGAGGTCCCTTGGAAAAAGAATGCATTAGTTAAAGAGCCCTATAGGCCTCGTGGTGCTCAGCAAAGAGGCTTCACCATCAGTCTGACTATCCCCTCTCTGAAGTCCCCTCCCCTCTATCAAACTGACCTGGGTGAGGCAGCCTAGAGGGCAGTGAACATTTTAGCCTGAGGTTTAGTTGGGACATCTTAGTTAGGTTTAGTGACTGTGAAGAAGAGATTTGGAACTGCCTGCTCTGGTCACACAGCTTGATGGGAATGCGCTCAATGTCACCCACAGGCCACCCCAGATAGGATGGGTGTGAAGATGCAGGGCCAGAGCACCAGCTCACAGCGAGTGTGTCCCTGAGTGCCTGCACTGGAGATCAGGCCTGAAGTGCAAGGTGCAGACATTCTTCCAGTCACAACTGTAAACTGTGGCAGGTGGAGGGCGTTCGTTTCTCCTCCAGGCTTGTTCTACAGAGGAAACACCATCTTTCAGGAATGTTCTTCTCTGTGTTTCATGCTCCACTGTAAATGCTGGATGTTTCTCTCCCTCTCAATCAGAGTAGACCAAAATGGATTTCACCAGGATTTGCTTGTGGAGCACAGACTTGTTGCATTACCACAAAACGCAAGTACACCTGTATACATCAAAATGCATCAAAGTTACAAAAAAGCACTTCAATCAGCCTGGCTCCACCATCGATTGTTCCTTCAGTAGAAGAATGAGATCAGTAAATCACTGTCATAAGAGAAGCGATAGCAATGTGGGAAGAGGGTGTGATGGAAGTGTGTCTGGCAGTTGATTAATATGTTATCATTTTGGGTTTTCTGATATATATGGTCTACTTCAAACTTAAAATTTCTAATTTATTTTACACTAGAGGCCCAATGCATGAAGTTCATGCATGGTGGGGCCCCTCAGGGTGGTCTGCAGAGATTGGGCCCCAGCTCATGCCCCCAGCCTCATAGCCCTGCAGCTCCTCAGCCCGCAGCCCCACCGCAGCCCTGCAGTCCCGCAGCCCAGCTTGGAGCCCCACCTTGGCCTGGCACAACCTGTTTGCCCTGCCCCCCTGCCTGCTGCCCCTGGTCACCATCTGTGGGGAGATCGGCAGGGTGGTCAGGCCCCCACTTATACCCACCTTGGCCTGGCACCACCCGCTCACCTGCTCCACCATCCCACTGTGGTCCTGCTCTCATCAGGGTCCATCAGGGCCAGCAGCACCTACACTGCCACCTATTGCCTGGGCCACATTGCCAACACCTGCCATATTCTGTGCCGCCCCCTGGTGGTCAGCATACATAATAGCAAGCGGTCAAACTCCTGGTCAATGACTGTTCTAGGGGACAATTTGCATATTAAACTTTTATTATATAGGATTTTTATTCTAAATATGCACTCTTGTGCTTAATTTTATTGTTTTCCCCCCTTAAAATGCTCCTACCTTCCTCCCCTACTCTATTCTTGTATAAGCTTCTATCACCCCAAATCTGGATCTTTCTTGACTTGTGTATATGGAGGGGATGAGCTTTCCAGGTAGAGAGAAGCAAGTGCCAAGGTCCTGGAGTAGAAGTGTGTTTGACTGTCCAGGGAACAGAAAGAGGCCACTGCCTGGAATAAATGAATGAGTGGGTTCATGGAGCAGGCAATCAGAAAGATGGTCCATGGACACAGCCTGGGTGGGGCTGTGGAGGTTGTGGTCATGCTTTGGGCTCTCACAAAGAGAAAAATGGGGAGTGCTGGGTTGGAAATGTAGCCTCATCCCACTCATGCCTTATGGGGTGATTCTGGCTACTGTGTTAAAAATGGCTCTTAGGTTGTCCATGGCTGCCCCAGCTTTCTGCTCCTGATATACTCCTAAGGTGTCCAGATTGGGTCAGTGCTCCTAGAATATTTCTTCCCATTGAATCCAGAAGATATTGATAATGGTATGAAAATGACTTCTAAACACATTTTCACAGAAAAGTAAGGTCAATATTGGTCGAAGGAAAAATAGAAGTCAACAGCTATGCTTTAGAAATGGACAAGGAAGAATTTGCCTGACCCCACTTGGCCAGTTCTGCAGATACTTGTGGACACTGAGTCACAGTGTAGACCACAGTCTCTGCTCTGGATAAGGGGTGAAAGGGCAGGACTTCCAATAACAAATACACGTTAATGGATTGGATTGCATGCTGCCCAATATTCAAGTAACATCCTGGATGCAGTACACTTTCATTTTAAATTAAATGTTTTCCTTTATTCTGAGATTATTGTAGAATTACATGCACTGGAATGAAATAATACAGAGGGATCACTTTTACCCATGTTTCCCTCAACAATAAACGTATCTAAAAATTTGAGTGGAAAATCGCAGCCTGACATCGACACTGGTTAACTCACTGGTCCTGCCCCGATTTCCCCATTTTGCACGTGCTCATTTGTGTGCACATGTATGTCTCTAAAATTTTATCACTCATATAGATTAGCATACGGACAACCCCATCAAAGTATAGACACTTCCATTAGCACTAGAATTCCACCTAATGCCCTGTCTCTTACAGCTACAGCCACTTCCCTCTTGCCCCATCCTCCTCAGCTCTGGAAGCCACCAATCTGTTCTCCCCTTTCCAGGATTCTGTTATTTCCAGAATGTGACATAAATGGAATCACACAGTATGTAACCTTTTAGCACTGGCTCCCCCCACCCCTTTTTTTCTTTTCACTTAACATAAATCCCTTGAGATTCATACAGTCTGTTGTGTATATCAATCCTCCATCTTTTGTTACAAATTTTATTAAATTTATTGGGGTAACATCCTATATAATAAAAGGATAATATGCAAATAGACTAAAGCAAATAGACCAAACACAGAACAACCAAACAACCAGTCACAATGACATGTGCTGACCACCAGGGGATGTGTGTAGAACATGGCTGGCATGGACAGCAGGCAGCAGAGTGTGAAACATGGCAGGCATCAGCTGCAGCAGGATGATGGAGCAGGTGAACGGGGGCACCAAACCAAGGTGGAGTGCTGGTTGCTGTCACTGGGGTGAGTCTCTGGTGGTTACTGAAAATTCTTTGCTTCTGCATGCTGTAGTCATGCCCAGCGCTTGCACCCATTGCCGGAGCCCATGGCCGGTCCCTATCACTCACTGCCATCATTGTGTGCGAGCAGTGGGTATGATTGGTGGCTGCTGGCACTGATCGCCCCTCAGGGCTTCTCCACCTCCTCCTGCTCCTGAAGGGTTATTGAGGCCTTCAGCTGCCTCTCGCACCTGCTACCAGTGCCAGCCCCAATCACTCCACATCATCAGTGGGTGCGAGTGGGGCCAGCACCTTCACCTTGTGGGAATGGTGTCAGTGGGTGGCAGTGGCAGGAGCAGGGCTGCCTGCAGAGCAGACAGGGGACTGGGGGACACAGTGGGAGGGGCTGGCTGTGGGCATGGAGGATGGGCCAAGACCCGCTCCTATGCCCACCGCAGCCTCATGGCCCAAAGTTCCTTTCAAGGTACACGAACTCATGCAGTGGCCTCCTAGTTGGTTAATAAAATTAGATAGGTTCCAAGTGTACAATTCTATAATACATCATCTGTATGTAGCATCCACCATTTGGATGGGCAAGATACTGTTTAAAAGACATATCTCACTATCACAGTCCCCAGGAGGAAATCCAAAGGAAAAATTCCCCAACCATTTCAATGATTGCAGGGTCCTGGAGATAAGTTTATGCCAACACAAGAGGCGTTACTCATGTGACTCTGGTGACTGAAAAGAGTGGTGATTTAGGAAATCAAGCAGGCTCCCATGATACCCACCTTGATGTCCTGAGTCACCCAGAGGAGTGGGGCAGTTCCAGCTGCGGGCCATTTAAGATCCCGGTGCTTGTTGGGGAATGGGTGCTACTGTGGCAGGGGGGCCTTGGGGACAAGGCTGAGGCTTCCCTGTTTGCTTAGGCCCTGGGAGGTGAGGCTGGCTGCTGTTCCTTGTGGAGTATGTGGAAGTCTTTTCTCCTGGGGTCACCTCCTGTGACATGGAAAGTACCCGAGGGATATAAACAGGCAGCAGTAAATATCTGCAAACAGAGAAGGCAAGTCTATATAATTTCCCCCGGATGTGAAAAAGCCCCAGCAGTTTATTTGGTTGCATTTGGGTACCACTACCTTCCATTCTCTGAGAATAAATTGGTTAATTTTGTGGAGTGCTTTGGAAGTGCTGTAAAATGCTCATGATGTAAGCAGGCCCCACGTGTGCACTAGAAGGGAACAGGGGCAGAGGGGCTGTGGCTGGTAGTTTGCATAGTAAATTTGATGATTGCTTTTGGAAATTATGCCTTCTTATTTATAAGTCTTGTCAAAGAAATAAATTGAATGAAATCACCAGATGGCCCTCCATATAGTCTTTATTGCCTAGAACCGTCTTTAGAGAGCTTTTGTTATAGGAACTGGAAACCTTCAGATGGTGAAACACGGAGGGAAAAGGACACAGTACCTAATTTCAATGATTGTCACGACTGTCTATTTATTTGCTCAGTGAGGTGAGAGGGAGACCATCTCATTTAGACTTATTAAAGGGTCCAGAAGTGTAACACTCTTCAAAGGGGTCACTATAAATACGCCACATACTGTATTTCATAGAGTTTATGGGAAAGGAAATTGAAATCTCCTAAAAATAGAATTGAATCTTGTCCAAACAATATTGGATACACCAAACGAGTGTTTTTGTTATTACATATAACAGGCTGATATTCCCAGGCTGATATTTCTATGAACCTTTAGTTTGTTTTCATAAATTTTGGACTTTTCTACAATTCTTAGGTTTCTTATAATTATCAGTCAGCATGAGCGGGCTTTTAAAAAGGAAAATGCAAGACTCTTTAATGGCAGGACTATCATCTCCTCCTGTGACAGTGGGTGGGGCAGGATACAAATTCTCACTGGTCTGGATGTGTCCTGGGTCTGGACACAGAAACAGACAGAGACTCTACCCAGGAAGCCCCCTTGTCCCGGTTGACAGTGCAGACTGGTTCCTGAGATACCACTGCCATCTTAAGAGCGGGAGGCATGATGACTACCAGGAATGAGAGGCCAAGAGATGTGTAGAGATTTGGACTCGACACCTGTAAGCTTTTGAGCCACTGACCTGCAGACAAGACACCTGTACATCAGAAAAATAAAGCTTCACTAGTTGAAGCCAGCCTTTCTAGACTCTTGTGGCCAAATGAATTATCCTCTGACTAGTCACCCCCTGGGACAAGTTAGGGAAGAGGTAAATGGTCAGGAATTATTGTTGAGCATGAGCAAGTATGGCCCGTGCTTCCATTAGACAAGCAGAGGCATTCTGTTGTACCCACAACCCTGTCTGGATGCTTGGACCTAGGTAAGGGCATGGAAGATGGAAGGAAGGAGGCCTTTCCCCCATATTTTCAAGGTAATGAATAAAATCTGAAATTCACGCAACCAATGTAGTGGCTCTCCTCTGCTTTCTGCTTAAAGGAGGCCTTAGCAATTCACAAAGGAGTCCTGGTTTCCTTCGTTTCTACAGATCTCACACTCAGCAGTGTGAACATGAGTGGCTCTCTATACAGGGGCACATTCTCTCAGCGTGTATTGGTGTTGACATGTTTATTTTAATTTCTGTTTCTTGAAGATGTACACAAATCAAGCTTTTATAAACCATTTGTACTTGACTCTATATGCATAACATTCAAAATCAGACCCAAAATAAAGCTTTACTCTCAGGGATATTTAAATTAATGACATCAATGTGTTTGTTTGGTTTAAATTAAGTGGCTGCTCACAGTGTGAATATCATTCTGACTTCCGGGGCCCTGTTTCTTGTTTGGCAAACATCATCTGTGTTATGTGCTGACAAAACTCCTCGTCACTCTCTTCTTTGAATGATAGAAAAAAATCTTGTCAGTCACCATGGTGTTAACTGGACTTTGCTGGGTACAGAAGAATCACTTTTTAATCAATTCCAATTCTGTCTTTTTCTTATAAAACAGAGCTGACAAAAATAGATTCTTCTTTTTTTATTATAATTGAAACTAAATGCAACATTAAAAATAAAAACATCTTGTAATAGAAACTACACACAAATTTCTGAGGGTATCTACGGCACAGTCCTAATCTGAAGAACAAGCTTATTAAGAAACAAGGAACCTTTTCTGGTGCTTTTAGGTCTTAGCATCTAAAGTTCAAATTATCTTAAGAGTTATGCAGATGTGACCTTGAATTGATTGGGATGTCCTTGTGGGGACACACTTTATTACATTTATAGGGAGGTAGCTCAAGGATGCTCTAGTATAGAATATTAATATCAGTAAGATTATTTTTTTGGTCAACTCACCAGGCTTGTTCAGTGCAGAGGCCTCTCTTGTTGGAAAGCCATGTGGACAAAGATGTAAGGAAAGAAGGCGACATCATTGATTGAATGATTATTTCTCACTGAACCTTTCCTCACAAATGAATCAAACTGTCTTTAATCTCCCATTAAAAGAAATGTTACTGTCCTTAGACCATTAAATTAAAATTTTAAATACATAGTTCAAAAATGGCAAAATAAAATAAAAGGGCATATGGAGAAAAAAAATCATCCTTCTGGCTGTTACCATAGCCAAACAGTCAGAGCCCTGGCAGCCAGCTGCAGGGTAAGTGTTGTGAGGGACAGGCCACATGTGTCCATGCTAGCTGAGCAGAAGATGTAGGTGCACTGGGACCCAGGGTTGCCCTGTGAACTCCACCTGGCTCCATGGGATGGGCAGAGACTGTTCAGAATGGGGAGATGGGCTGAGGACAAAGACATCTTCAGGTTCTGTAGCTCCACCACTCCTAACAGGGAACATTGTGAATCTCCCCCATTGTCTAGGATGGTGCACGGGAGGTTCTTACACTGAGTGCATCCAAAGCTAGAAAGATGAATGTATAGGGCCTGAGCAGCCAAAATTAAGCATGATAATTGGACAGGAAAAGGAGCTCTCCCTCACTATCCATAGAAGAACTTCTGGCTTGAGCAGGGAGTGTGTGGTCTTTGAGATGGCAGTCCACCATTCTCCCAGGTTGAGGCACCTGAATAAAACTGTCTTGCCTCACAAGCTTGGCTTGTTGCAGCAGGCAGCTGAACCTGCATTTTAAGTTACACAGCCACTTTACCTGGGTTTTGTGCATCTTCCAGATAATTTTTCTTTTATAGACAATTATATACAAATCCTTTTACCCAAATGGTGCATTGCTCTGCTCCTTAATTTTTCTTAGTTATTAATGCAACTTCGTCCTTCCTCCTGTTAACAGAGACTGTATATTCATAAAGTCCCCATAAAATTTAAAAACTTGGTTTGTGGTAATAATTTTGTTGTTCACCATCCCATGACCATTTTGGATGTTCTCAGTATATTTCTTCAACATGATCATGCAAATTTGGGATTCGTGAGCAAACTCCACTTGGAACTCAGGAAATCAGTGATAATGAAAGGAGTTTGAACATGTTTTGTGTCGCTGCTTTTCCAAATACTTGCTTGTTTAGGGGATTCTGTGCCTTCCTGCAAGAAGGACCAGCAGAATCCTAGCAAGGTTGCCCAGAGCCAGAGCCTGCAGCTCAGGCTGTTACATGGCTGGTGATGTCTGCATGAGAAAGGGCAGGGTAAACAAAATGCCCTCCTACTTCCCACACCTGCAAGGTCCTCTCTGCATGCCATTTGATACCTGCCTTTCTTGACCATTCCTTCCTGTATTACATGTGTTTAATCTCACTTTCTTAATCACTGGTTTACATTGATACATTGCTGCAATAATGATCCTGGTTTCCCTCATAGAGAAAGCTCCAGCCCTCCTGTGGGTGGGTCTGGCCTTGGCATCTCCATCTCACCTTCCAGCACCTTCCTGTGCAGTTTCTAAAGCACACCAAGAAGGAGTGTGTTTGTGTTGGCTGCTCCCACCTGGCTGCCCCTCCCCACCTTTTTGCAGGACACTTCCCTTCTTTCCCAAATGCCACCTTCTCCATAAAGTCTGCCCAGACCACCCTGCTTCCACTTAGCTTATTCCTCTGACACCCTCTGTTTCTTTTGTATTTTTCATCATGCATATAGGTGATTTGTTTATTCATATGCTTACTTTTATGTCATATTTTTCCCCACCCAGAAGGTAACTCCCAGGAAAGAGGGATTGAGGGTTTGTTTCCCATCACATCAAAAATGCCTCATATAAACACCTTCGCCAAAAGAATGAACACACGAGTTTGTGTTAATATGGACAGCATGGGAGCACTGGCCCCAGCATATTCCCAACATAGCCGAGAGTTCCTGGTGCCTCACTGCCCACACCTGCCCACTTCCAGAGGTGAGAGATCGAAAGAGAGTCTGGCATTGTTACCTTCCCTTCTCTCAAGCTGCCTTTCAAGCTTAATATACTAAATTATAAAACAAACTACTAGTGGAAGAGACTATGAAACCAGGAGGATTGTTTTCAAACAGAAAGGGGATCTAGTGAGGAAAAGTGAAGCCTCAGAGAAGGTGAGGTCTGTGGGCTTTGCTCCATCGTGTGGCTCCTCACCTGTTTGAAGGCTTCTGTACATGTCACTCCTGTGCTGTTAGAAGTTTAGTCTTTTGTTAAATTATTTAGAGCTCTTGGGGGCTGCCAATCAGGCCAGGATTAAAGCTAGATATTCCTTTCTTGGTCCTGTTGGTCTCTGGCTACATATTTTCAATAACAAAATATCTTCAGGAAATACGATTTCCATAAGAAAAATTAGCATTTGATAAAGATTAATCCTGCTGAGTGTGGTTCTCTCAAGGTCATGGCAAGAGTTCCACTTTTGCAGTGGTCACAGAGAAAGAAAATGCTAAAAGAAATAAAATTAAGATTTATGAATGTCTTCTTTCTCTACTGTTTTCTTATGCTAAGATGGAAAATGCTTCCTATTAAGTTGATGACTATGTAATAATTGATTTGATGTTGGAATTATTAGAAAATCAACTTGTAATAGTCTTGGAAAAGCATGTACATCTAGATCTTAGCTTATAACTTGTCTCATGAGCCCGTTACTTTAGGCAAGAAGAGATCAATCTAAAACTTATTAACAAGCTTTAACGATAGCACAAACCATGACTCCTATTGGCCATTAGCATCTTCTGGCAGCTATTTCTGAACTATACAACCTTATATAAAGCATTCCTAACCAGAATTTCTCACTGTGTTCATAAAATCTCCTACTGTTACATTTTGGTGATTTACTCCACATTCTTGATCCATTTTGAATAGAGAAATTGCAAGTTGCACAATAACCATCTTTGATGAAATTTCCCTCTGAGGAAAGATAGCAGTAGCTGATATTTATTGAGTGCTCACTATGGCCAAACTTGTGCTAGCTTTTTACATGCAATATCTCATTTACTTTCACAGCAAAAATAGGATATGGATGCTATTACCAAGGATTTAGAGATGGGAGACAAGGGTTCCAACAGGTCCATGCATACCTTTTTCTCTTCTTTTGCTGCTGAAGGGGCCCTGTAGGTGCTGCAGCACAACACCTCAACACTCCTTGGGATCTTCTGGTCTGACAGAGGTGGCCAGGTACTGTGTTTCTGAGTGGGAAAGACCTTGCCTGGAAATGTGAATTCTCTTTCTGATGCTGGTGACATCTCCTGCTGTGGGACCCTCCATAGTTTTTGGCTACAGTTCAGTACTCAGCTCTTTGATGTTCAGTCTGTCTCCCCCAGATAACTGTCTGTCCCCAGAATAACTTCTCCCCCAGATAACTGTCTCCCCAGAATCACTTTTCTTCAGATAACTGTCTGTCCCCAGAATCATCACCTACTCCATCTTGGTAACTGTGTCTCCTAGAATCTTCCTCTCTCTAGATAACTGTCTCCCTGAACCAGCACTCACCAACTCAGTGACCGTCTGTCTCCCAGAATCTGCCTGTGAGCCTGTCTGAGACTCCGGCTGTTTGGTCACCAGATGGGAACAGTCTCCTTGCTTCCCCAGGTGTACCATGCCCACTGTGGAACTGTCGTCAGCCTTGTCCATTTCCCACTCTTGGGCCACATAGCCCTCTCATCTATAATATAAGCCTATCTTAGTAAGCTTGAGCCACCATAACAAAATATCGCAGCTTGGGTGGCTTATGAGCAAACAATTATTTTTCACAGTTCCAGAGATGGGTAGTTCTGGATGAAGGCTCCATCAGATTCAAACTCTGGTGAAAATTATTTTCCTGGCTTGCCTCTGAGAAAGAGTTCCTGGTGGCTCTTCTTATAAGGACATGGCTATATTGATCAAGCCCCCACACTTACAACCTCAAGTAAACTTAATTATATCTTTAGAGGCCTCGTCTCCAAATAGAGCCACACTAGAGGTTAGAGCTTAATGCATAGAATATGGGAGGAAACAACTCAGTTCCTAAGAAAGCCCAAGGATGTGAGGATAGGACAGACTGGAATTGGGAAGGTCCTACTTGATCTGTGGATGGGAGCTGTCCTTGAAGATACAAATCCATTGTGGATGGGGAGGGGTTTGGGGGCAACAAATGCCTCAAGCACACTGACAGAGGGGTAGAGGCACAAATATTCCCAGTGAGCCAGCTCTTCCTCCAGATCCAGAGTGACACCTTTCACCTGGCTGCTGATGGGAGGAGCTGAGTAGGCTGAGAAGACCAGGCTCATTTCTGTGAAAATCTTCCAGGGTCCGACAAAATTGGGGGCTAAAATCCTGGCTTTTTAGACCACATGAGGCTCTTTCCTATTCTCCCATGTGTGACTGGAGTCCCCAGGTCAAATGGCATCCATTTAGGAATTTAACTTATGGAGAAAATTCACCAGGTGCACAGGGTAGCAGCAATGTTCTTTACAGGGTTGTGGGAGCTGCACCTTGGCTATGGTTTCATACATCAAGGATATGCTCACAGAGAGCAGCAGCATTACCAACCATTCATCCCTGGCCTCCACAACGGCCCCATGCTAAAATAGTGCTTCACTCATTCTGGGTACTCACACATATTTGTCAAATGAATGAATGAATGAATGCATTGTACAATAGAGCCTTGCATTTGTAGAATATTATAATAAACAAAATCAGAAGCATATCTTTTTTGACTTGTTTGCTACAAGTGATTCATATCTAACAAATGCTTTATAAGCAAAATGAATTCGACATGTGAGGCTTTTGGTGGTGAGAGTGTTAATAATCATATACATTTTGCCGAAACCGGTTTGGCTCAATGGATAGAGTGTCGGCTTGGGGACTGAAGGGTCCCAGGTTCGATTCCGGTCAAGGGCATGTACCTTGGTTTCAGGCATATCCCCAGTAGGGGGTGTGCAAGAGGCAGCTGATCGATGACTCTCTCTCATTGATGTTTCTAACTCTGTATCTCTCTCCCTTCCTCTCTGTACAAAATCAATAAAATATATTTTTTTAAAAATCATATACATTTTGATGAGTGGGATCACTCAAGCAAGACAAAGATGCATCTAGTATTCAAGTTCCCTTTATTTTAATAATTCCTTTTTATACTGATGTACTAGTTACTTTGCCTATTTTCCTCCTGCTCTCCTCCCATCCTCCTTCTTTATTAATTTTTTCATTTACAATCTTCTTTTCAATAAGTAATTTCAAGCAATCAATCACTTCAAATGTCCATTTACCATAGGAGTCTCAGTTGGCTCATTCCTAAAAAGACTCCAGAAAGCAGAACAGAACCCTTATAATGACCAATTTTGTTGATGTCACAGGTATTTTCAATGGGACAAGTGTTTACCAAATTACTCTTTTCTCCTGGTGTGGTTGAAGGATTGTTCAAGGTACATTTTCTGCTCTACTGATGTCTGCCCACCCATCTTTATCTATTGAATATTTTTTCTTTTGCTTCTGTGACCCATGCCTACATGGAGATTTCCCTTCTAAACTGCTGCTTACAGTTTTCATGGAGTTAGTTGATGACTTTTTTTTATTGTTGTTTCTATTGAAAAATGGTTATTTTTAGGATAACTGGATAACTGACATGGGTGGAGTGTGGATCTCAAGTACTCTGTGAAGAAAAATAATTAATCCACCGATTAGACTTTGATCTGACCCCAAGAGCATGGTGTTGTGAAGTATTTTCTCCTCTATTTTTGTTGGCGAGGCATTTACACACAGCTTCCTCTGAACCTCAGATGCAGGGTGAATGAAGAGCCCCATTCATCTGGGACACATGGTGGCAGGGGCTTTGATGGGCACAGGGCATCACCCCACCTCTCAGATGGAACCGCATGAAGCAGCCGCTGGATCCCTTCCAGAGCAACGCTGCTCTGCCTCCTGATCACTTAATCCATCAGCGGGAAGGCCCAGGGATATAAAACATCTCGTTCTTTCAAGTGTTTCCAGATCTGAGAACAACCCATCGCCTTGGTTCTTTGTGAATCTGTTCTCTTCAAGGAGAGGAATGTGGAATCAGAACCAGCTGAGGTTAGGGCATGCCAATCAACAGTTTGTATTTAGGAAACCTAAAAATTACACTTAAACCCATAGCTACAGTTCAGCTTTTAACAGCGTATGAACAATTTTTGGGCTGAGGGGATGGGACAGGCTGAGCTCTCCATCCTAGGCTCCCTGCTCAGCCTGTTTCTTCATCAGTGAGAGGGAGTGATGAATAAAAGTAC
The DNA here is from genome assembly GCF_964339955.1 of Pipistrellus hanaki. NCBI lineage: Eukaryota > Metazoa > Chordata > Mammalia > Chiroptera > Vespertilionidae > Pipistrellus > Pipistrellus hanaki. The sequence goes on along the minus strand of NC_140506.1, from coordinate 24,224,642 downwards.
ATGCCGAGGGCTGGTGAGAACACACATGGACTGTTATAACCAACAGCTTGGCTCAGAGTGAGTCACTGCAAATCTACTTGGATGTACCAGGGTGTGGGTAGGACATGCCTAATGGACTAGAATGGCTTCATCTACATTGTGGGTAGCATTGTGACTAAAGCTTCAATGCCCAGGGGGTGTCTATGGAGGGAGCTTGGAGAAGCTCATGGAAAGTCATACTTGCCATGTTGGGCAGATAGCTGTTCTCAGAGCCTATGACTCTTGCATTCCGAGTCAGAGGATGTTCCATGTCTGGAAAAAGTCAATTTTTGGGATGCAAAAAGTCCTTTCTCACACTTTCCCACATAATCAGCAAATGGAGCCCAGTGAAGGCTTGCTTGGAACAAGTACATTGTCACTCCTCAGATGGCACCTTGTCGCCCCCCAGCCAAGGTAGGTGGAGGCCCTGCCCGTCAGATCCTGGGAGGGCTTTGGTTGCTCCCTGGGAGGTTGGCTGATGGCTTTTTAATTGGACTTGGAGTCTGTTGACATAAAGAAAGAGTCAACAACATTCAATTTGGAGGGGGCGGAGGGCAAAAGAATTATTTTGCATTTTAATGCTTCCAGGAAACTTGTGTTAGTTTTCTCTTTTAATGTTATTTTTCTTTCCTGTTTGGGCAACACTAGAGAAGCTTAGAAATGGTCTTAGGATCTTTATAACAGTGACTTTTTTTCCAAGTTAACTTTGGCAGGACAAAAGTTGTTTTAGTCTCACTTTGGTTGATAAATGACACTTGTTTTAATTTTATGTTGTAGAGAATTGATTCAAGATGACTCGTAATTTTGGAAGGACGATGCCTAATACAATTCCTGTTTTGACTAGACCAGAGAAATTCTCACATGAGATAGTGAGACCTTTAATTTAGATTATGTTACAGGGGATCTAAGCATGGTTATGGAGACCAGCATGAGTTCTGGATACACAGCCAGAGTTCAACCCGGCTCATCACCTTCTGGCCAGGGGTTGTGGGGCACAGAACCCCAGCTTCTGGGCACCAGCTTTCTTATCGGTAAAGTGTGGTAATTGTGCCAACCCTTGGCTGCTGTGAGGAGTGGGTGAGAAGATGGTTATAAAGTGTTCATCCAGGAGTGGTAGCCTACTCTATAATATGTGGCACAAATGTGTCAACAACTGGTCTTTATTCCTTGTGTGCTTCTCTCTGTTTCTGAATCTCTGTGTGTGTATCTCTGCCTTTCTCTTTCAACGGGTTCCCTTGGGTGCTGGGAGGCTGGTGGGGTTCTGTAAATAGAGAAGAAAATAGAACAAACATGAGGTACCATGGTTGTGCTAGCATTAGAGCCAGGCTGCTGACTTTATTAGAACCTTGCAGCCATAGGTCAAGTCTCTGAGTACAAAAGCTGGCAGCTTCATCTACTCATGCAGAGGCTTTTTGTAAAAAATCTTAAAAATACATACAATTGCATTTGACAGATTTTTTAAAAAATCGGATATAACTTCAATTATCTGCCTATAAAGACACAGCACATCCTTCTCTCTCAGAGGCAAGGCTGAGCACTCTGTGTTGGGCAGAAATTCCAATGCCTGAATGCAGGCCTGGTGCTCATCACTAAGGGTGTCTTTGTTCAGGAGAGGGCCCCCTGAATGCCAGCTTAATCCCTCAGCTCCAGGGACATTCTCAGTGTTGACAAGACCGAATTAGCAACAGTTTTCTGGGAGGAAGGACAAAAAGACCCTACAGGACCACCTCACCTGTGAAATGAAGACAACTAGCTTCACTTGGCTTGTGGGAAATGAAGCAAGACTAAACATGAGCACAATTTAAAACTTAAAAAATGCAGTTTCAGTGCGCAAGTCACTGCTTTTCTATGATCTATTGTTCATAGATATCAACCTTCAGATTTTCAATAAGCTCAGATATTTTATTGCATGAATCTCCTTGTGCATTTCATGTAACTGGCTCAGTTACATAAAATGCATAGGGCCGTTCATGCAATTAAAGTTTCCCTAAACAAGAACAGAGTTTGACTCTACTTGAGCATTGATAAGACAGGGCTGTCCTGCATCCCCATCACTCTAACCCATGTGTGAGGTCTGCTTCTAATGTGAACATCTCCAGATGGGAGGAACGTGCTCATCTGGGTCCCCTCTGTGGTTGATCGCACATTTGGTTGGGTGTTGCCTGCTGGCCACCCCCTGAGATGCCCTGTTCACTGGTCAGCCTGCTGTGCATCAAAGCTGATGTCTGGGCTGCTCAGCTGTGAGGTGCCACTGTGTCAATCCCAGCTCATCAGAAATTGAGGCTATTCCTCTGGGTTTCACTTTTGACCAAGTGAAATGTCAACTCTTTTTTTGTTATTATTAGGAAGTCTTTTAATAGATTTTTTACCAGTAGCCCTCAGGTCACAGGAAGAAATCCAGGGCAGAAAGAATGGACCAACACTTTCATTTAGCTCTGCTGAAACCAGTTATATCCACCCTCTAAACAGTTGGCTGGGTGCAACCCTGAGACTTTTGAAAACCCAACTCTACTCAGGATGCTCAGGGAAATCTTCCCTAACAAAATGTCATGAGGTTTAGAAACCTAAAGATATTTTTAGAAAAATGTCTGCTTCCCTTCTGAAGCCTATCGCCTCTCCATCAAATGCCTCTTCTAATTCCAGCTGGGCTGCTCCAGAGCTGTCTGATCCCTGAAGGCTGGTTTGGAAAGAGCCTTCTCTCCAGGTTCCCCAACATCTGCCTGTGCTAAAGAGAAATGCGTCTACACCTCCTCTGGGATATCAGAAGTCTCTTTTTTCGTAATAACCCTAGGGCAATAAGGGGACATGTCCAGGACCAAGACCATGCATCTGCACACCCTCTACACTCAGCTCTTAAATAAAAAAAATAAAATAAATCATATATATATATATGATTTTTTTTACAGAGAGAGGAAGGGAAAGGGATAGAGAGTTAGAAGCACTGATGAGAGAGAAACATCTATCAGCTGCCTCCTGCACACCCCCCACTGGAGATGTTCCTACAACCAAGGTACATGCCCTTGACTGGAATCCAACCTGGGACCTTTCAGTCCGCAGGCTGACATTCTATCCACTGAACCAAACTGGTTTTGGCTACACATAGCTCTTGATACTGCCCTTGGCTTTCTCCTTCCCATGTGGACTTCTCTTTAATTTGAGCAAAAATTCATTTTCAAATACTTTATGTTGAATCACTTTTGCTTTTCTGATTCAATTAGAACATTTTAAGGGGAGGAATCATATCTGTAATGATTTTACTTCTTTTTTCTTGCTTCTCTTGAGCACCACCCCATAATTGATGACTTTTTTATTTCTTTCCTGAAATGTAACATACAGGCAAAAGAGTAAATATATTGATAATATAAAGGCATGGTAGTAAAACATATATCTTTGAGCCCATACTAGAATTTAAGAAAGAGAAATACCAACACCTTTGATGGTTCCTGTGTTTTTCCTCTGATCCCACCCATATCCCTGCTTCCATCTTGAATTTCCTGGTGTAATTCCCAGTGGTTCCTTATAGTCCTGCCACATATGGATGTAACCTTAATCCCATACTGTTTTTTATTGTATGCTTTAATTTTATGCAAATGAAATTTCATTTTCTTTAGTCTTTATGACTTGCTTTTTAAAATTCAGTATTATGTTTTACTAAGATGCTAATCCCCATTGATGCGTGCTATAGTTCAATTATTTTCACTCTGGGTGCTCTTTCTTCTTATGAAAATATTGTAATTGATTTACTCTCTTGTCCATGAACTTTTGGCTTGTTCTAATTTTTGTTATAACACACATTCTTCTGGAAGCCTTCTTGCACATGACCCATCAAGCAGATGTAGGAGTTGGTCTAGAGTACACATCTCCAGAAGTGGACATGCTGGATGCTTAGATTGACCAACCAGTTTTATGAAAGGTGTTTGCTTCCAAATCAACCTGTATAATCTTTTCCATCACTACCTTATCATTGTCAACACTTAGTGTTGGCAAGATATATTAATTGTTCTAATCTGGCAGATGTCACTTAGAGGTAACATTCTGTGGGCACATACACAAACTTGTCCTCCTGACTATCAGTAGAGTCTCTGTTTGAAGATGAGGCAGCATCTTATGGTGTTTTCTTACAAAACCATGTCCATGTTCCTTCTGGTCCTCTATACCTCCCAGGCCTTTCCTGGGGGTTAAATTGTGAGAGGCACTAAATGTTTTGTTTGCCATGTTTTCCTTTATTCCTTTCCTTTATCTGGGAAGTGGAGATAAGGGTTATTAATGTCTGTCTTCTTATTTTCATTCTTTTGGGTACGTTTCAGAAGGGACCATAGTGCATATGTAGATAGCTGTCAACCACCAGACCTGCTTTTTGACACCAAAGGTTACTTGTCTTCTTTTAAAGTATGTATTATTCATACACAGTGGAATATATTTGATTGCTTGCTTTCCGTATAAAAATATTGAATTCTTAAACTGACCATCCAAGTTCTGATAAATCTAATCCTCAGATTATCATTGGAACACAGAGTTAGGTATAAGAATAGGATGTACATTGGCAAAAATAAAATATACATTTCTTTGTTTCCTGTAAAATTACTTTTAAGTTAGAAGTTAGAAGAAGCTACATTGTGGATTATTGTATTTTCGCTGTAAAAACAACAATAACAAAATAGATGTTGCACCTGCAATTTCTGATCACTCCTGCAGTTATCTTTGACTTATACTTTAAAACAAACAAACAAACAAACAAACAAACAACAAACAAAGTACTTGTGGAAAGATGCTATCTTTTCTGGATGGTGCATCACTTACCTTCCAGGTGTAGGGGCAAATGGTGGAAACATGATATACTAATCAAGTAATGCTCAGTGGTAAATATCATAATATACTTTTGATGGAGAAATGCAGAAGGTATTAGATTTGTTCCCTCTGAGAACGTAGCTTTATTAGGAAATTACTACTTGACTAATTGGTTTTATGTACAAAGTTAGGTTATTGGTTAATCTGGGCCCTAAAATATGTGATAGTCAATTGTTTCGAGGTCTCCTTTGATTGGCACCATCTATGTCTTAAATAATTGTGGTTTTATTCAAGTCAATATTGTCTACAGTTATCATGCCTTGAGTGAAAACTTTGGCATAACCGTTAGGATAATTAGGCATTGGGGATTATTAGAAGTCTTTATTATGTGAAAATGCCTAAATAACATCTGTTCCAACATTCCTGTTTTTCAGGGCTGCTTTGTAGTTTCCATGTCTTCAGGGACTTTCGAAATAAGCAACAAAGAAATTCAATATACACTGCACTTCATGTAAAGCCCTTTAAACCCATCAAGAGAGTGTGGCCTGGATCTGGGTTAGCCGAAGTCTTAGCAAAGAGAGGACTTACCCAAGGCATGTATTCTTCTCCGGTTTTTATGCAAACATTCAGCATAGCTTCTCCATTTCCTCTATTTCCAACATATGCATAATTTAAGAACACTGTCTTTACTACCGCTGGGATCTTTACTCTACATAACCCTGGCATTTCAACCCCAGGACTAGGCACTCAGAGTAGCTCTTAAATACTTCTTGTTGGCTTTTGTATAACTTGGAATCTGGATCACATTCCTCCCCATGAAAGAGACACTTTTTGGTGCAAGGTGGAGAGGAACCGTCTTGTTGGCTGAGATGGGGCTAGAGGTGGCCACCAGAAATGGGTGACTACTTGCAATGCTGTCACCATTTCTAAATGGTAAGTGGAGCCCGAGTCCGCACCTGCCTGGCCCCTGATCTCTGACCCTAGTGTCATGAGCTATTGAAGACATGGCATTGTCTGTGCTGCACAAAATGGTGGGATATGGGTTAACTAGCACATGGGCTGCTTGACTGTTAAAGGAACTAATGTGGGAAGAGTGGTGGCTGTGGCATGTGGGTAGCTGGGGGTGAAGATTCTCTGAGATAGGTCTGCAGGAATGTAGGTCACCCAGGTTGGATGTCTGGGAATGGGGACAAGCCCCCACAGGTTCCAGGGGAAGTGAGATGCAGATACAAGCTCTTTTATCCTTGTGTCATCCATGCATTCCCTATTGTTCTCCACCATGTCTGGGCCACTAGCTTTTCATACTGTGCAGGAAGTGTACGACTTTCTGATTTTGAGGTCAGCTCCATTCCGTAGTTGAAGGCAGAGAGTCCCTGAGAGCAATGCCTTATAGTCTGCCTCAACTGGCCTCAGTGAAAATGGTAAATTTTAACATATATATACATATATACACACACATTAATAAAAGAAAAAGATGCAAAAAAAAAAAGAGATGCATTCATATGACTTTTTCTCAACACCCACCAGCCAATCAGGAGTGAGTATGCAAATTAACCCAACAAAGATAGTGGGTTAATTTGCATACAGAGGTACTGACCAGCCCCTAGCGGATGCTTGCTTGATTGCCATGGCGACTATGCAGGCATTCCGGAACCACCCTAGCTGCTCTGGGCCCCTGGGTAGTTTGGAAAGGTGGAAAGGCGCTCTGGGCCAGAGTGAAGGCAGAAAGGTGGCTCTGGCCAGAGTGAAGGCGGTGCTGGCAGCCAGGGGAAGAAAGGCCCATTCTTGCACCAATCTTTGTGCATCGGGCCATTTGCATATTTATATGTAAATTATATGTCATATATGAATATATACATTTACTACAAAATATTTATTTTAAGAGATACTAATGATAAAATGCTATACAACTTATTCTGTTTTTTGCTTCCCCCTTCAGAACTCTAAAGATCTTTCCATATTACAGAATATTCACATGGTCCGTGGCTTCTGACTGCTGCCTACTCACTGTTCCATGGTGTGCAGTGATTTTTACTTTTCTTTTGCCAAAGCAGTGACATTTAGAGTCCCTCAAACTGTCACCAGGCAAGACACTCGGGGGGACATCATGGTGTTTGTGGCCTTGTTTTCTCTACTCTCTGATCCCAGGAACAGAACTGCTGGGTCAGACCATATATATGCTCTGAATTTAATTCAGTAGTACCAGTTTGTTCTCCAAAAGGCTGTGTCTAGCTGGGGACCACCTGAGGGCAAGACTCCCCATTCCACCACCCCGATGTATCTGCCAACACTTGTCAATCCATCTTTCAGATACTTTCCAGTCTGATGGGTGCAATGTGAGATCTTGCTGTTTTAATTTTCAATCTCTAATTATTAATGAACCAGAGCATCTTTGCACATCTTGTTAGCGGTTTGGGTTTCCTCTTCATCTGAGTTGCCTCTTCATGTTTTGCCTTCATAGCTAATGTGCTTTTTCTCTTTGATTTATAGGCATTTCTTACATATTCTAGATAATATGGTCCCTTGTTGGTTTTAGATATTGCAAATATATTCTCCCAATCTGTTATCTGTTGCTAACTTTGCCCATGTGTTTTCCATTAAAATCAGTCCCTATTTAGTGTAATAAATTCAACATATTTTTCCTTTGATTAGATCATTTGTTTTTAATCTTTCTTGCCTCATGAAAATGTATTTTAACATATAAATCTTACTTTAAAGACTATTCTAGATATGTCCACACATTTTTAAGTATAACATTTTCATGTTGTTCAGTTCTAAGTATTTCAAAATTTCCTTTCAAGCAAAATGTATATTATTAAGATTCTAGAAATAGAGAAAGTTTTTGACTTTTACTTTCAAAATAAATTCCTAGTTTTATTCAATGTAGTAGGAAAACATAGTTTTGTGACACTGGTTCTTCAAAATATATTGGTCTTTCATTTGCAATCTAATACATGGTCGATATCTGTAACTCTTCTTTTAAATGCAAAAATGGTGCTTGTCAAACATTCTCTGGTGAAGACCCAGATATTTCTGTTTGTTTTGTTGTTTTTAATTTCCAGTTTGTTCTTTTATATTTCCACTGGTCATGCTGATCACCAGTTACTCCAATTTCTTCCTCATATGTGCTGTCCATCCTTTTAATAATGCAAGTGTAAAATGGTATTTCATTATAATTTTCATTTTCATTTGTTTGATGAATACTGATGTTGAACATCTTTTAATGTATTTAGTGGTCACTTATATGCCTTCTTTTATTACTTGCATATTTAAATCTTTTGCTCTGTTGAAAAATTGTTTTTATTGTTAACATTTCAAAATATTTATGTAAACACATCAAATATATGTACTACAGTATTTTTCTACATTTGTGATTTATTGATTTCATGTCTTAATGATCTATTTTGATTAGCAGAAAGTTTTAATTTTGATAATGTTGAAGTTACCAGTTTTATTTTTTGTGCATTCTACTTTTTGTCTTCTGTTCTAGAAATCTATATCTACCTCAAGTCCATGAAAATATTCTGTTATATTTCCTTGGGTAAATTTTTGGACATAGATCAAGATGATATTGAGATTCATTTTTTTCCATATGACTATCTATTGTTCAAACAATATTTATTAAAAATACATTGCTTTCCCCATTGGATTAACTTGGTTCTTTGAACAAAAATCAATGGACAATGTATATGACAGTCTGCTGCAGCTCTCCTTATTCTGTTTCATCAATCCACTAATCTATTCCTATTGTCAATAAATATCTATGGTCTTGTGATAACAGAAATCCTTTCATTTCCATTATGGAGATGCAGACATGTTTAACTATATATTCCTTACCTCATAAATTCTCTTTTTTTGTTTCTATTTGTTTCCTTAAGATGACTTCTGCTAGAGTTTCTTAAGCCAATCTTCTTCTTTATCTGGATTTATTCTGCATATTCTCTCATCTCTCATATTTCTTATTTCAATTTCTATATTTTCCATCATAACAATATTTCAATTTTTTTTAGTCTGGATGCAGATTGCCTGAGTTCAGATCTAACTCTGCCACTTCCTTCTATCTTACCCTCCTCTCTTCCTTCCATCCTTCCCTCCCTTCTTTCTTTCCTTCTTTCTTTCCTTGCTTTCTGTTTTTTTTTTTGTTTGTTTGTTTTTCCTTTTCTCCTTCCTTTACCCTGGTCCTCTGTTTCTGATTTCATTCTTTGTATTAGAGAATAACTCATTCACTTTTTCACTTTTTTGTACAAATACCTTCTTTAGTGACCATGTTGTGATAAAGGAAAACAATTACCGATGTGCAACCTCAGTGCACAATTTTCATTACCATATATTTATATTTTTATTTCCTCCCTTTATAATTTTTTGAAGTACATAGAAGGTTTAAAGAGCAAAGAAAATAAATAAATACTGTGATGATATTAAACAAAGAGGAGACAGTTCCATGGAGGTGCATTTAAGAAATGTAATCAGAATCTACCCACATTGATATAAAGGGTTCAGACATCCCAGGCTTCTGCCCAGGTGACAGTGCAGATAAAATCCCAAGAACAGGGTGATGACTTCTGAATTCATTACTTACAAATCTAATCTTTCTCTTGTGATAGAAAAACAATTGATTGAAGTTGTGTTGATAAATATTATTTCAAATTCTGACAGCTTTTGGCTTTTTCATGGATTGCATATGCACAGGATATTGTTTTGTTGCATTGGAATGTTACAATTGGAACAGAATTGCATGTATCCCAGACACTCCCGCATAACTGTTTGAGGCTTGCCAATTTGCATGATATGTGTATAGTCATCTCTGAAGAGTTTAGAAGGAAACAGCAACAACAAAACAAACAATTTTGGAAAATTAGAGGTGAACTTGGCCTTACTAAATTAAGACGTGCTGGGGAAAACATCTGCAGCTTAACTCACAGTGGGGAGAGGCCATCCTTACCACGTAAAGGTGAGATTTCAGTAGAGCCTTTTAGAGCCATTCTGCTTTGACATTATCTGATGAGTCACTTTGAATTTCAGAATATAAATAAGTGCTCTTTAATGAAAAGTATTCTATTGCATTTGAAAGCCTGTCAGTAAATATGCATTGAACCCTGCGCTCTGCTTTCATCCCAAATTTCCAAAAGCCCCTTGGAAACAAGTTCAGACTTCCTTTTCTTCTTTTTTTTTTTTTCCTTTTTGATTGAACTTATTGGGGTGACACTTGTTAAGAAAATTATACAGGTTTCAGGCACACAATTGTACAACCCACTGAATTGTGGTTTCATCATCCCAAGTCAAGTCTCTCACCTACACCTTCCTCCACTTCTCCCTACCCCCTTGCCTCTGACAATCACCACACTGTCGCCTGTGCCCATAAGTTTTTCTCTCTTTTTTTCCTTTTTTCTCAATCCTTTCACCACTCCCCCTCTCAGTCCTCCCACCCACCCTAACCTGTCAGACTGCTTTCTACCTATGAGTTTGTCACTATTTTGCTTGTTAGTTTATTTTGGTCATTAGATTCCACACATGAGTGAAATCATATGGAACTTGTTGTTTCTCTAACTGGCATATTTCACTCAGCATAATGCTCTCCAGGCCTATCCTTGCTGCTGAAAAGGGTAAGATTTCTTTATTTTTTATAGCTGAGTAGTATTCCATTTTGTCAATGTACCACAGCTTTTTTATCCACTCATCTACTGACCTCATCTTAAGATCAATCGTGCATGTGAAAAATAAACAAAATTTGCAGTGTTAGATGAGTAATATTTTAAGTGTTAAAAAACAACAACAAAAACAAAACAAAAACCTGCAATTAACTTTGAAGAAAAGAAATTCAGATCAATTAAATTTCTGAAAATTTGAGACAGAGGCCTAATAAATACATTTAAAAAATGTTATTAAAATACAAAATTCATTTCTCATGTTATTTTTTAGTAGCACCTTTAAGCAAACTTATTAAATTATATTAACCCAAAACCATGTGTGATGAAGAAAGAATATTTATGAATCACAGAAGTAACCATGCTTCAATATATTAAATAACAAATTATGAATAAAATGGGAACAGATGTAATAATGCCCATAAACATAATTTCATAAAACATTTTAGTACAGTGGAATTTTATAGGCAGAAAGCTGCCCTTCTATATGCTGGCAGAGCTGCCTAAGCCAAGGCCATATAATTAGTTGTTCTCCACTGTAAGGTGTGCAATTCAATTTGAAATTTGTCTGAGCTGTCAGCAAACACACATTCTTCCATTCAGCTCTATTCCTTGAGCAATGTTTTGTGCCTCTTTTTTGGCTTCATCGTCTTTAATTCAGCTCACTTTTTTGTTTTGGGCTTGACTTAGAAAAGTAGGACAAGTTTAGTTTTTGACGGTGTCATTTTGCACTTGGAGTGAGAGGACTGTCTATACGTGTCTCTTCAACTGGTCTCCACTTTGACATTTTTTCCTTTGTGATTCTAAAACAAGGCTGTGAGGAGCCCTTACTTGGATGTTTCAGGCTTGGGTTAGCCCCAGACACATGCAAATAACTTAGAATGCTGAAATGTCCAAATAAAGTCTGCAGAAGCATGACTGCAGTTCAGTGGCTGAGGCACCTGCGATATCTCAGATCTGTAAAGCCCCCATCTTGAGAACTGTCATTCGGGCTGGAATATTCTCAGCCAGCCAGTAAACTTTCACATTACATATTTATGGCCTGAACTAAACCTCTGCTTTGCTTTTGGAGCTGGTGGGAGGAATGGAAACTGCACTTACGCGGAGGAAACCCATGCCAAGATGGGGCCTCAGGAGCAACTCACTTCGCATCATGAGAAAAAAGGTGAGATGTTTTCATTTCAGCTCCCCCTACCTCATCCTTCCTCATAAGTTAAAGATATTTCTAACACTGAGAAGCCAACACTAAGTGAACTTTATACAACTCAGACCTTATGATGTAATTAGCAAGCTCCATGCAGTCTGAAGGGGGCAGGGTTGTAATCTTTCAAGCACTGAAACATCTATTTTCCTTTAAAGATAATATTAATAAAAGGTGCCCTTTAAATGGAAGTCTTTGTCCAGATTGAGAATGTCTCAGTGTGGGGCTTCTCTTAACACATTTAAATGCCATCCTCAAAGGGCACTTCCTGGAGTTTCCCAGAGGCCTGCATCCATCTACTCCTTCCCTGCTGCACAGGCATGAAGGACCAGGATGTCAGGGAGTGCTTGGGGGTGTAACTACATCATCAGCATTGACTACCATGCTCAGACTCGGTCACCATGCCCTCACAACTCTGGACAGCTGTTACTCTTCACCATTTCAATTCACACTCTTGCCATAGATTCAGGAATGTCTTCCACTGGAACCATTGACCAGAAAGTTTATTTCAGATGACAAATGAGTAACATGGGTCATGAGAATCATGGGAACAGCACCTTCATTTGTGAGGTAGTGACAAAATTGTGAGCATTGGCTAATGGCCTTCTGTTTTAAGAATCAAACATTGTTATTTCTTATTTAGTATGATAGGTATTTGATAATTTACAAATACATTTCTAAGTTACCTGATTCCACATTTATTTTAGAATTATCTACAGCATTAATCATGGTTGTTCTGCATTTTTTTTTTAGACTATTCTGTGGGATGACTGTTCTTATGTCTGAATTACGTCTGTAAGTAGAGGGAAAATGAAATAGTCTTCTGATCCAATATGTATGAAGCTCACTCACATTTATGTTTTTGCTTATTTAAGAAATATTAAAGATGATACTTTATGCCAGAGGAGAGGATCACATGTTGTCATAGGAAACATACTCTAGTGTTGTCAGGTGACGTGGTGACTCTGACCGCCTTGTCATCTTTCACAGAGAGGCATTTACACAGCAGATGTGTGGTCATATGCCCTGACTGCACCAATGAGTAGATACTGGCTCTCATGGCAACCAGTCTCTCTCCCCTCAAAGTCAAAATTTCATTCCTGGCCTAATGTGAGGACTTCCTGGAGTCAGGGTTTAAAGCACAGATGCTGCAGACAGACTGGTTTGCATTCAGGCTCCTTCACTCCCAAGCTGTGTGACTTTTCTGTGCCTTAGTTTCCTCATCTGTAAAGTGGTGATATCCACCTCACATGCTTACTAGTACTGTGAGGATCCAGGGCCTCCGTATTTGGAAAGCACTTAGAGGAGTACTGGAACATGGAGGGTGTGATGTAAGTATTTGATAGAAGAAACAAAACACAAATAAGAATTGGGCTTTGGTCCACCGAGATCTGTGACAAGGATTTCCTGAAAATGATGCTGGACAAGGAACTCCAGACTTGTGCAGGCTCTCCCTTGCAGCATGCCCCTCTTCAGTCTTCACTTGTACTTCATCTTTTATTTTTCTTCTCTTCACACCAAATAAAGTGTTATTTGGGAATACTTAGCTGCTGGAAGGCACAGAGCAGGAACATCCACATGGAAGGCATAATCTCAAATGTGTGAAAGTTTCCCCTTGGAACTGGCATCAAAAGTGCCCTGTGAACATGCAGCATTCATTTAACAGCAACTTTAAAAAATTGAGTTTACAGAATTCCCCAGTTTGGTGACCACATCAGTCAGTGTGTTCTGAATGGCTTTTGCCATTTCCCAAATCAAAATGCATTTTCCTATAGAATGGAGTGTGCAAATGCCTGAGGTTTCACATATCACTTAATCCCATGGAATCCCAGCCTTTTCATCTGTAAAATACAACAACAACAACAACTTAACCACCAAATGGAAACAAACAAACATGCAGAAAAGCAATGACGATTCTCTAGCATTGGGTAAATAAATTGAGATTACTTTGTGCTTTTTACACTATCTGGCATGGAGTAGGCACTCCATAAATGTTTACTTTGCTTTGATATGCTGCAGTCTAAATTACAAACTCTGAAACTGTTTTGAACAACACCAGTGTTGATGGAAAGAAGATGCTGTGTGTGATCTCTGGTTAAATAGTTACAGCCAATCCTCCTGACTTGCCCACATGTGTTCTGATCCATATTTTTCATCTGTCTCATCTCTTACATATGTATCTTCACCAGCTAAAGGACAGCTTCTAAACAGGCCACATTAAATCATTAGTCACGTTAAATTAGTTAAATTGATTAAATAAATTAAATTAAAGTAAATTAATTAAATTAAGATGCAATCATAAAGCTAAATAGTTGATGCAAACTATTCAAAATGAAAAAAATTTTAAAAAATCTGTCTGCTTTTGCTTTAATTTGCTTTAAACATTATTCATCTCTGCACCATAAAAATTAATATTAGCTATTTTTTTTGTTGTGAGATGAATAGAAACAAGAAAACACGTACTTATAGCTCATTCATTTGTATTGAGTATGAAAAACAAATATACTGTACTTTTAAGACTGAGTTACATAAAGCTAAAATTTCCTTAAAAAACGCCAAACAGTTTCTTATAATGCCTTGCATGAGATTATAAAACAAAACTATGGCATTTCAATAAATACAAAACATGCCATATGCAACTTTTATTTTTCAAATGTGAAAAAGCAATTTAGAAATTGTGTTTATATACATTTAACACCTTCCTCTGCCCGCCCCTGGGTAAACTTTATTGATCACACATTTCCATTAGGTTCTCCTATTGAGGAATTTAATTTGACACGAAGACCCCCACATCCCCCGTCTCTGATTACTGCCGGGATGTGACCTCTCACACTCGGAAGCCATACTGAGCCTGACACTCGCCTGTGGTTCTGTTCGTTGGAGCCACATTTTCTTAATAGTTCTCGACTCCTTCTCAGAGATTTCCCAGGTTATATTCTATTAAGGTTTTACTCATAACATTTTTAACTTTTCCATAAAGATGTACAATAAACATAAGCAGTAATGGGAACAAGGGCTGTCAGGGAACCAATCGGTCAATGTAATTTCTAAAAATATGAAGGCTGTGGATGGAGACGAATGGCCGCATTTCCATACCGTTTATTGTTGCCTCTAGCCTCTGGTGCAACAGCAACTATTAGGATTTTAATATATGGATTAAAGGCTATTTGCTTCAAATTTGATGAAATATTAACGTTGCTTCTGAAATGCGCTGTAAGTGCTGCACTGCCATGTCCTGATGAATTATGAGAGGGGGCCTTTAGACTTAGCGGTTCTATTCTCGCTTCGCAGAGTTATTACCCCGTGTCATGGAAACACTTGAAATTTATGTTTGAAAAACCTGTAAAGTCTTCCACTTAAATATGTTATTAATTTTTAAACTTCTGCTTTAGAATAACCATATATTTGTAACCATAAATACCGCAAAAGAAATAAATTTGTACCTGAATTAGAATCATTTCTCAAGGAACCAGCACACAATTACTCGGAGGAAAAACTTTGTTTTTCTGAGTAGGTCTTTGTTTACAGCTCTATTTAAGGAGCCTCCAGGAAGGACTTTTTGCTCTTTACCTCCCCACACTTATGATTGGAGATCACTTATTGATGAGGGAGAAAAAGGAGATTTTAGAATATAGAAGATGGTAATATGGATAGCATTATGTCCCCCTTAACTTTGTAGAAGGAAGCCATAACCCCACTAGCATAGAATGTGACTGTCCTTGGGAATTGTGTCTTTAAAGAGGTCATCAAGGTAAAATGAAGTCTTTTAGGGTGGGTCTAATATTCTGGGGTTCTTAAAAGAAGAGATTAGGAAGCCAACCCGCACAGAAGGAAGGCCATGTGAGAGCAGTCTATGTGCTAAGGAGGGAGTCCTCAGGAAAAACCAGCCCTGTCCACATCTTGATCTTATACTTCCAGCCTCTACAACTGAGACAATAAACTTTGGTTGAAGTTGCACAGCCTGTGGGTACTTTGTGGTGGTAGCCCCAGTAAACAAATACAAATAGCAACTTGGGGAATTGGCACAGCCCTTGGAAAACAGACATTAATTTCCAAAACCACCTGGATGCAATATTTGTATATGTATGGTATCTTATAAAATAATGTTTAAATCAAGGTGTGAGTGAAAACATTTAAATACAGATTAAACATATGAGAGTTTAGATCTCCCGAGGAAGGTTCTGGACTATATCAAAATGTTGTTGCTTTTAAATTTTCTTAATTTGCAAAAATAATCTTTAGTTGGATATGAAGGACCAGGACCTGCAGTAATAGAGTCAGGCTTTGTGAGGTCAAACTTACACCGAGAAAAAGTGACTGCTGTATGAGGTCAAATTTACACTGAGAAGTGACTGGTCCAGCAAGAAACTCCCAAGTACACACACACACACACACACACACACACACACCTTCTTATGTGCATGTTGTGTCTATGATCTTTGTTATGTAAGAAAGCTGCTTTGATGTACTCTTTCAGCCATAATCAATGAAAATTTATTGGATTGTGCCAGTCTTCTCTGTACATTGCTTTTCATTCATTCCTTCCTCCATCCATCCATTCACTCATTTCCTTGTTGGTGCCAGGCATGGTGTTAAGAGGTAGAGACATTGTTTGGTCACCTTGTCACTTCAGATGTGCCTGCTGTCCAGCAGGTGAATAGATACCTGACATCTGTGTCCATGCAGCATCATGGGGACTGGGGACCTAGAGAGCATGGCAAATTTGAGATTCTCTGCTGTGTGTTTCTTGATAATGATACTGATCACCTTACACAATCTGGGACACACCTGAGCTGATTTCCTAATCCAGGTACAGTCACTTCCATCCTCACCATTCTGGGGAGTCTAGCTGTTTTCTTTCCAAATGGGCTTTTGTCACTTCCTTAATCCCACCCCTCTCTCATTTCCACACCACATAAATGTTTTCCACAAAAGCAGAATTTCTTTAGAAACCTTGAGACATCATGTTTCTTCCTTGCCATTACTTTGGATTGGCAGGTACCAGAAAAGGAGGAAACAACAACACATCTCAAGGTTTATATACTTGCTCCTGGGAAATAGCACAGTGTCAAAACAAAGCGAAGCAAATCCTTTTATCTAACACTTGAGCGTGGATGTCTGAACCCATCTAAGCCTCAGAGGGCCTCCATGTAATCATCATCCCTAGGTCTCTTGTATTAGGTTGTTTGAAGGGAGGTCACTTTCCAAACAGCTAACAATCTTGTTCACTGGAAATATGGGGAACCTACATTTCCACCGTTTTAACCTTTTTGAGAGTGAATGTGCTGTTTACTGTGATCCTATTTGAGGTTGTATTGGTCTATCACAGGTTGTTTTTAAGGAGCAATATTAAAGTATTCTAGCATTTACCTGACTAGAGCACCTTGTTATTACAAGCTAACAGAAATCAGCCAGAGTTTCTGCGCCCTGGTGGAGGGGCCATTCAGGAGGAGCCCCTTGACAAGGCAGAGCACCCAGCAAAGACAGCCACAAGTTTCATTAAACAGCATGTTCTCATTCTCCTATCTCCTTTCCTCTCTCTCAGCCAGCATTGAGATCTTAAAAGGAGTGATAATTTCATTTCTGAATATTAAAAAGAATGATACATTTTAATTTGATAGAACCATAAACAATGGAACACATCACTGAGGGCCAGGAAGAGTGAGTACCTGTTTATCTGGTATAAATCATCAGTGAGCTGCTGATGTCTGTTTTGTAAAAGTTCAATAAATACAATGACTTGAAAATCTTAGTTTTTTTTAAAGAAAAAGTGGTTACATAAATATTTTTTAATATCAGAATTAATGTGTTTAATGTCTTCATTTTCCTCCAACTAATCTAGATTAGTTACAGAAAAATTATTCCCTTAGATTATTCAGAGTCCATACACTTGAAATCAAAGCATGACATAAAAATTATGCTGTGTTATGTATTGTTCCACATTTTGTTTTTTGTTTTTCCCATTTACCCATTCCCTGGCTCCTCCTCTTGGCCAGCAATCAGCTTGTTCTCTCTATCTATGAGCCTGTCTTATTTATTTGTGTGTGTGTGTGTGTGTGTGTGTGTGTGTGTGTGTTTTGTAAATTCAAAATATTAGAGGGGTCATAAAGTATTTGCCTTTCTCTGTCTGACTTATTTCACTTAGCATAATGCCCTTTAGGTTTAATCATGTTTGCAAGTGGTCAGATTTTATTATTTTTTGGACTTTAGTATTTCACTGTATATATGTACCACTCTTCTTAACCCATGCATCTATCCATGGATACCTAGGTTGATTTCATATCTTGACTATTGTAAATGATGTTGCCATAAACATAGGGGTCCATATTTCTTTTTATTTTTTTATTTTATTCTATTTTTCAAATTTTATTTATTTTTTGCAGAGAGGAAGGGAGAGGGATAGAGAGTTAGAAACAGCTGCTTCCTGCATACCATCTACTGGGGATATGCCTGAAACCAAGGTACATGACCTTCACTGGAATTGAACCCAGGACCCTTCAATCCACAGGCCAATGCTCTATCCACTTGGCCAAACCGGCCAGGGCCATATGTCTTTTTAAATTAGTGTCTTTGTTTTCGGAAGATAAATATCCCAAATAGAATTGCTGAGTTGATGGTAGCTCTACGTTTAATTTAAAAAAAAAAAAAGATTTCAAGTGCACAGAATTTTATGTTCCATGGTGGCTGAACCAATTTACAATCCTACCAATGGTGGAGGAGGGTTGCCTTTTCTTCACATCCTCACCAACACTTGTTATTTTTTTATAAGGAAGTTTTTTTTTAAAATTTGATACCTTCACTTGGCAGACCTACCAGGTTGGCCAGCAGTAACAAGACTGGGGGCGCTGCTGTGAATATACCAACAAATAACTCTTACCTTTAGGCTTTCCTTGCTCCTCATAATTTTGATTGTGCCTGGTGTCATTTTCTCATACACCACCTCTTTATAAACACAGGAGTAAGGGGCAGCAAGCCGTGAGCTTTGAATGAGAATCATCTTATTGTTGGTGGTTACGGCTCACACATCAATTCATGGCTTTCCCCTTTGTGAGCTATCTTAGATTAGAAAAATATTTCCACGGATGGAAGTTGTTAGCCCCAATTGTGGCTGTTTCTCCACTGTGATTTTACGTGATTTGATTTTATTTTCTAAATGGCTGTTTATATTATGCATGAAATCATTCTCTTTGCCTCTGGGGTTTGTGTGATATGAGGGCAGCTAACTGCTTTTGTTAGGGTCATCAGTAAAGTGATATATTGTCACAAAAGAATTAGGGATCATTTGGAAAATTGACCTCTAATGCTACTTGTGTGCACTGCAGACTCAGAACAGCGTTGCCAGGCATTTATTATATCATAAAGTTAGGCATCTGTCCCTACTTAAATGTCACATTTTTGGTTGTTTAACACAAAGATTGCCCCGCCGCCAGGCTCTTGAAGATATAACCTGAGAGACGTGGGCTTTGATGCTCGGAATCTTGAAGGATTTTTCTTTCCTTTTTTGACTGTCACAGCTACTTATGACAGAGTTGAATTTGACAGATATAATGGAATGAGGAAAAAATGAGCACAACATGGAAAGCTTAGGGAAGTTCCAGAGGAGAGTCCAAAGTGATACAAGATTGGAACATAAATCCCCTTGAGAGACGCTTAAATGCATTTTGCTTTGAAAAAAATATATCTGAGGATGGACTTAATAATTGTGGCTGGGTCTGCATAACAGACTTCAGATGGTTGAGGTTTGGGGGAAACAAAGATGAAATTGCCTATTTAGTGATGTCTTAAACCACTAAATGCTTGGCTTAGACTTAACCCAAACCGCAGTCTCCACCTAAAGAGCCAAGATTGGCACCTTCCCTGCCACATCTTCAGGTCAAAGTCCTCATCAGTGAGAAGGTTTTGTACTGTTAAAGCTACTTAAACGTGTTTTTTTAAAATTAATTTTCCCTTTTGTAGCTAAAAACACTCATGCTCCCTCAAAAAAAATTCTGTCTGTAACTTATTGACAACTGTAATTGAAAGATGCTCTGTAGACCACTTTATCATGGCATAACTTGGTAAACGTCAACAATACCACCTAAAATGTGTCTATGGCTGTAGTGTGTGCACTAATAGTGTGACTGTGTACCCAAGCATCCAGCTTACCACCTAGAAACACTCCACAGCTTTTTCCAAATACTGCAGAGACAGAGAAATAAACCTTCTGCACATTAACTAGGATGACTTGTGGTGGTGTTTGTATTTGACAATAAGTGATACATAAATGTTAACAGTCTTGTTGCAACTAGTGACTGTGAGGCAAGCTAATACAACATTGAATCCATGAAAAAATTTTTAGTAGGTGGGAGCTGTTAGCTCCACATCCATGCTATAGTTATGAGCCTCTAGAAGTTTTACACTTAAGTCCTGGAGACCCACATTCAAAGAGCAGGCTGATCCTTAAATATTCATGCAAGAAACATTCTATTGGATGAACTAAGAAATGAATGACAATTTTTCCCCTTGACCAGCTGAAGTTTCATGGTGGAGAGAAAGGACATACACAATCATACCAGTTCAGGGAGTTATAAGTTGGGCAGGGGAAGGCTCAGATGTCCTTTGGGCACAGAGGAATTTGTAGATGGTTGTGATTTCTTGGAGAAATAGTATTGGTGGGAGTTAGAAAGGTCAATCATCAATATCACTGGATGACAAAAGGTTTATCTTTGGCCAGTGGAGCATATTCAAGTTGGCTCTTATGTTTTGGGGCATGATCCTAGCATGGCACCTTGTTCTCTTGTATGGTAAAACATAGCAGGCTTATCTTGTTCATGTCTTACTACAGGCCTGGAGTCAGATTTCTCCAGGGAGCTTTGGTTCCTCTAAGTAGCACAATCTGGAAGCCAGATAATCTGACTTTGCTTTCATAACAGAAATTTTTCAGAATTTGGTACCAATTTGGTAAGCTATATGTTGTCCATTTCAAAGTAAGCACACATGTTCCCATAGCATCAGCATCATCTAAGTTTATGCCTCATATAACTTGGTTTTAGCCAAGATGTTTGGATATTTTGGTAGAAAATGCTATGCCATCTTGGAATTTTTTTTTAATTTAATGGTGACTGAATTTAATAAAATCAAAACTTCTTAGGAATTCAGCTTATCAATGTATTCCAGTGATTACCGCAAACCAATAAAACTTAAAGTAAAAAAAAAAAAAAAAAGGCATTGAGGAAATACTTATCATTTCAATAAGGAAAAGCAACATATATCCAGACACAACTGGGGCATAGTAGCAAAGATATCAGCAGGCAGACTGAAAGATAAGAATCCAGTATGCTATGTGGTGAGGCAGAGCTGAATCCCTGTTATGAATCAATCAGTGAGAAGCTAAGGGCTTGTGGGCAAGTGGCTTCCTTTCTGAACATCATCTGAAATTGGGCATGACATCCCTGCTTGAGAGATGGCCTCAAGATTGATAGGATGGTGCTTGTGAGAAGACTAGCAGAACGTTTGGCACAAGAAAGCACTGAAAAAAATCAAAATGCATGAACTGCTCTGGCTTCTGGAAACATACATAGAATGTGACAATGAATTAGGACACTTGGGCTGGGGCTAGTGCTTGTGTTGCCTCCAAATAGTTATGTGACTGTTGACCCATCTTTAAGGTCTCTGGGACTCAGTGTTTAAACCTGTAAAGAGATGGCCTTGAATCACCAGATCAGAAATGTCATTGTGACAGTGTGTGTGTGTGTGTGTGTGTGTGTGTGTGTGTGTGTGTGGTACAAAGTGTGCTATGACCCCCTGACAATTGTAGTTCTGATATATTTCTAATCTGAAATGCTCTGTGGAGAATATTTTGCAGATCTGATACAGAGTGAAAGCAAACTGCGCTGTCAGGAAGCTCCCAAAACAAACGCTATTAGCAAAAAGCCGTGAAGGGTGATAATTCTTCATTTTCTTTTGTCTGAAATGTAGCCTGTATCATTTTTTTTCTTTCTTTTGGAAGTGATTTTTGGGAGGCATTGGAAGAAATCCAGGAGCGCAACGGTGAATATTGAAATCCCTTTTTTCTTCATTAAGCAGCAGCACCATTGGCTGCTGTAGAAAGTGAAATCTTGTTTCCCCTGGAAAGAGTGCTCCCTCGAGTGATGTGCAGGAATATTTGGCAGAAAAATGTCCGAGTCAATCTCTGATGCCTCTGCTATCTATCAGCTCCTTTCTCAATTTCTTTAGCTCAACTTTTTAAAAGAAGGTTTTTCCTACATCTTGAAGTCAAAGGTTACTGAAAAAAAAATTCTCATTTAAGGCTGCCCTTTTGTCCTTCTACAAATTAATCTCTACACGACAAATAAAAACACAACCCATGTATATATACATGGGGTGAGGTTTTCTTTTTATTATTAATAAACACTTACCTTAGCAATTCCAGTGGAGACACCTGTGATATGTGCTGGCCAGTAAACATGATTCTGGGAGTCAGAGAGAAGAATATAAATGAGGTAACCAGGCAGCTCTGTCATCACAGCTGACACAAAGAATTGAGAGAGAACAGGACTATCTGTCTGTTGGTACAGAAAGAACCATTCACCCAGAGGCCCCTCCTCTAGCCAAAGTTCCACCTTGAATGCAAAGTTTTTGAAATCCTCTCTTTGATAATTGACTCAAGAACAGCTGATTTTCACTTGTTTGAGTTCAGAACTGCCTTTGCCATCACCATTTTATCCATCTTCCCTCCTTGGCATTCTAGCCATTTTGAAAAGAACTTATGCAAGTCTAAATGATTCAAATTGTTTTAGACTTTTTTCTTCCATCAAGCCAACATTTGCTTCCCTGTTACTTCTAATCATTGGTAATAGCTCTCCTTTTGGGAACAATAAAGGTTAGATCCATTCTGTTCCTCTTAAAATATTTGACCTTTGTGCCAGAACTCAAACATCTTAGCTGTTGCTAATGAATTCATGACGTATTAGGGCTGTGGGATTTGATAAGACACTAAACTTTCTTGTAGCTCAGAGTTCTCCCCATTCAAGAGAGATATCATGTCTGCCAGTATTTGGAACAATAAACTGTTTGGGCAAAGATAGAGCTACATGATATGAGATGTATTATTATGACACAAGTATTATGATGCTGTTCCAAGATTTCTTAACCTTCTGATCATCTCATCTTCAAAGCCTCACTTATCATTGTCCTCTATGAATTTTATCGCCATCTGCAAAGCAGATCAGATACTGTCTGCTCCATGTCATTTTCCTGTGGAAAACCTCCAGCCCCTCACAAAGCATTGAAGTCACACCTCCCTCACCTCTGACAGGATCCTTGCCCTATTTCAGTCGCATGGGAAAATCCTAAATGTCACATGTGGAGATTGTGCTTTATCCTTGCTGTTCCTGCTGTTCCTGTGCCCACTGCTTGCCCTCATTAGATCCCAGACCAAGCCCCACCCTCCAGGAAGTCCTTTCAGAGAACGTCTCTCCTATGTTTACAAATTCACAACTTTGTGCTGTTGTAGAGTTCAGGTGTTTTTTTCTTTATAGATTAAGGATAACCTGTTGTTGAATTGCTAAGATTTAGTTCAGAGCAAGCTAAGGACTTAGTAGATGTGTCTGTGGAGTTGTTTCTGTGACATCAGCATTTGAATTCATAGACTACATGGAACAGATTGTTTTTCCCAAAATGAGCGGGCACCATCTAGTTAGTTGAAGGCTTGAGTTAAAGAAGAAAGGCTGAGGTAAGGAGTATTCTTTCTCTCTCTCTCCCTCTCTCCCTCCCTCTCTCTCTCCCTCCCTCCCTCCCTCCCTCCCTCCCCCTCCCTCCCTCCCTCCCTCCCTCCCTCCCTCCCTCCCTCCATCTCTCTCTCTCTCTCTCTCTCTCTCCCTCTCTCTCTCTCTCTCTCTCTCTCTCTCTCTCTCTCTCTCTCTCTCTCTCCTGACATATTGGTCGCCTTCAGACTCAGACTCAGACTCAGACTAAAATTTACACCATTAGTTCTCCTGAGTTACCAACTTGTCATTCGCAGATTGCAGATCTTGGGACTTTTTAGATTCATATTGGTTCTGTTTCTCTGGAAACCACCGATTAAGACACTAGATGTTGCTGAAACCGGTTTGGCTCAGTGGATAGAGCGCTGGCCTGCAGACTGAAAGGTCCCAGGTTTGATTCCGGTCAAAGGAATGTACCTTGGTTGCGGGCACATCCCCAGTAGGGGGTGTGCAAGAGGCAGCTGATGGATGATTCTCTCTCAACCATGTTTCTAACTCTCTATCCCTCTCTGTAAAAAATCAATAAAATATATTAAAAAAAGAAAAAGACAGTAGATGTTTATTGAAGCTGGTGTGGCTTACCTGCCCTCCAGTTGCTTAATTCTTAAAATATTCTAATTTTTCAGAATCAACAACTATGATTATATAATACAGATTTTTAAAAATTATCAGGCAGATACCCTGCAATGAAACAATAATTTACCGAGTACTGCCGAAACTGGTTTGGCTCAGTGGATAGAGCATTGGCTTGCAGATTGAAAGGTCCTGGGTTGGATTCCAGTCAAGGGCATGTACCTTGGTTGTGGGCACATCCCCAGTAGGGGGTCTGCAAGAAGCAGCTGATTGATGATTCTCTCTCATCGATGTTTCTAATTCTCTATCCCTCTCTCTTCCTCTCTGTAAAAATCAATAAAATATATTTTTTAAAAAAGAATTTACTGAGTACCTTGCACATCATTAAGTCATCATACTTCATAGCCACCAATTATCACTACAAATAATAAAAGCAGAGGATTATACTTACACTAGGTATTTGCAAATATGAAATATCCGATGTCCCTGGATATAAGCCTCTGGGACATCTGGGGCTCTAGAACTTCAGAAAGATTAGTGTGTAGTTAGTGAACAGAGCATAAGCACAAGAAGCTGTGGGTGAGCAAGGCTCTGAATTTATGCTGGCACATACAAGCCCAGTGTACAGTATGGTTTATGATCAAGAAAAAGACAAAGTGTGAGGTTGAGATTATGGGAGGGGGAAGGCCCATCCTTTGCAGTGTAGTCTTTAGAGAAATCAGAGATAGAACAGGCCATGGTAGAGAGCTGGGGTTCTGGGTAGCACAAGGCTGCAGGGATTGCTTGGGAGGGGACAGGACTCCCAGACACAGCTGTCATGGACCTGCACCGAGCACATCCTTCAGCATCACTCAAGAAGCTCCATGCCAGTCATCTCCTTTGAGACTTTTCTCGAGGTGCTGGCCATTTCTTCAGTTTTCCCTCTTTGGGAATGGGGAGCTGGGGTGCAAAGTTGTTAGGGAAGAAGGTGCCTCTATTGGAGAGGGAGTGAAAGAAAAACACAAGCATGCTTTCTATGTTATTTTAAAAACAATAAAGCAAAAATATCATTCAAGACATATGTGTGCAGAAGAAAAGAATAAATTATAACTTGTCTGAGTGAGAGCTCACAAAAGTCCCTTTCAGAGCTCACCCTGACTCCTAGTTTATTGACTTTTAAAAATGCTTTGTTTATTCAAAACCACATGGCATATCCAGGACAGGTCTTTCCTTTGCCTTAAACCAATCTTAAAAATAAATAGAGAATACAAAGAAACAGCTAAAAGGGGAATGAAATCCTGCAGAAAGCCAACACAAACAGACACCAGGCGTGATGTCACAGCTCATGGGCGCTCTTCCTGCTACCACACATGTAACACAAAAATTGTTCCCCAACAGAGCCCTTTATCTCCCTCAAGAGGTCCCTAAGAAAAGCTCACCTGCTTGCACACCCTTGCTCCTCCGGGGTAGCCTAGTCAAACCTCCCCTTAATGGGAAAGCATTGCTTTTGAAAAGCACAGACTGCCTGACAAAAATGCTTGCAAACATAAGAACACAAGGTGCATTGGAAATCTGGCTGCCCTATTATGTTAAGTCTCCCAATGGCTCCAAAACTGCCTGGGTTGAGCAAGTGGTGGGATGCAGCCCCAGACCTCAACTCTGCTCTGTACACTCACCTCCCCAGGGCCACCTCTTGGGGCCATAGGAAACATCACATCTTCTTGGCTGACCTTGGGCCATGCTTCAATTAGAGGCCCAAAGATGCTCCTGGCTAAGTGGGTGCTGTTAAGTGAACCATCTTTTATAAACAACTAGTGTGGGTAGAAGTGGATGTTTAAGACTTGGGCAAGTGCCTGCTGTCTCCTTATGTGGGGGATGGGGATAGTTATGGGGCAGATGGAGGGTGGTGCTTCCAAGGGGCAGATGTGACATCGCCTGCCACTGAGCTTAGATGTGTGAGTGTTTGCGGGCCTGTGTTGACTGGTGGCGGACATGGTGTCAGATGATCCATCAACACCATGACACGTGTTGGGAAATGACACCAGAGCTCCAGGAATATCTGCCCTCGGAACAGACTGTTGACTTAAGTCATTAGTTAAAATGCTCAGTTTCTTCTGCCAGTGGCTCTGCATCCACTTTAAATCTCTGAATGTCATTTCTAAAGGTTTGCTGGTTACGCTAATTACATGTTACTTAAAGCAGAGCTGCCTCAGCTGTGTGACAGAGCCCAGAAAACACTTTGTTGACTGGAGACACCCACATTCGGAGTCAAGCCAATGCAATCCGGGGCCTGTTATAGGAGTTCAAAAAATAAATAAATAAATTATTGAATGCAAATATTTGGTGACCATAGGTCTGTCATCATAATTAAGAAGGTTTACAGGGTCTCTCAGCCTGTGAGGGGCTGGCTGCTCAGGCGCTGGACTGAAGCTGCAGAGAATATCGTTGAAGAGGCCATGGCAACTGGACCACAGGGAGACAGGCGAGTGGCTCCCTAAATGATTGTGGTGTCAGGCCTCTGGCCTCCTATTTAGGACTTCATGATGTGGGACAAGTTAAGTAAGAAATCTAAAACATGAGGCCCTGGACATAACACCTAAGATACAGTAAAGACTAAAGCTGGAACTGGACAAATTTTTCCTTAAAACAAACAAACAAACAAAAAAACACAAAAAACAAATTCTGCTTAAATGTCTCTTAAACTTAAGTGAAAATGCCATGGCTACTCTTTTTAACATTTAAGCTTGGAAGAAAGACTATACCTGCTTTACAGTCCTAACCTGGCTAGTTAAGGCTTGTAGCAGACATGTGCACCTTGGAGGGTGATTTTGAGTTTCAGGATCATCAGAAATCAACCCTTAGCTCAAGACAGATGCAAGTGGCAACTGGAGTATAAACAACCCAAATTCTGAAGTGTCCTGAGATTTCCCAGAGGAACCCAAGGGACTGAGCCTCAGCTTTCCAGAGTGGTAACCTGCTGGCTGTTTTCTACCCAGTGTCACTTCTTCTAGTACTGCCTCTAGAGGTCACCTCCAAGATAAACTGCCTCTGTCCACATTCTGAGGGGTCCCAGCTCTGGACACACAGAGAACACCCAATGTATGAGGAAGAGTGTGACACACTCTACTGATGCTATGCTCACACACTGGGGCTGCCCTTCTCTGGTATCTTCAGCAGTGGAGGAGTGGACAATTGTCCTTGAGTTGCCCCAATCATCTTCATGGATATCACCCTAAAACATAATGGCAGTTTTGTTATCTTGGGGATACTTGAACTTCCTGTACTTGCACCATTTTCCTCACACATTTCCAGCTGGTGCCACAACGCTGACAGGAACAGAGACCTATGGTGGTCAGAAGAGGGAAAGTGGCATAGGCCTGCATGTGAGCCTAGGCAAGGTGGTCGACCTGGGTGTGTCTGTGAGAGTGTTTCTGGATGAGATTATCATTTTTATCAGTAGACTGAGTAAAGCAGATGGCTTGCCTATGTACGTGCCCCTTATCCAATCAGTTGAAGACATGAATAGAACAGAAAGGCCCACCTGTCTTTAGAGTCATGCTGAAGCCTCAGCTCTTCTGTTCTTCAGTCTACCATCTCTTACTCCTGAACCCAGGACTGTCAGTTTCCATAATCATATTAACTAATTTTTCATAATAAATCTTATTATATATCCATTCTATTGGCTCCATTTTTCTGAAGTACCCTGACTAATACACTAACTTTAGACAAAAATGCCATCCAACACTGTTTGGAAGTACAAATTGCTCAGGTTGAGGTCTGAAATAGTCCTAGGACTTCTGGTTTGTTGAGCAAGCATGATGCCTGTAGGCCTGTGATCAGGAGGATCAGGTGAGGCTCAACAAGTATCTAGTCTAAGAGGCTGACCACATACTCTGCTTTGCTGGGCTGAGGCTAGACCTCTGAGTCTCAGCTCTGTCCTGAACCAGCTACCATGGGAAGATCTGTCTGCTGACCCAGAGGGAGAGCACCTGGAAGAATGAGAGAAAGGTCATCCTTCCACTGCTTTCTGTTGGTCTCCTGTTCTTGTCAACATCACCCAGCCTCACTTGGGAGGGCCCTGTTCTACCAGTAGCAACTGATCCTGGCTTCTTCAATCAGACTCAAGGTGCCCAAACCCAGTAGCACTGACTGGATAATGCTCTCTCCTCAGAGGTCTTTGCTTCTGCATTTGGGGCTTTCCCTCAAGTTTCTAAACACTGATAATTCAGCTTCTTCTGCTTGTTTCCCCAGCCCCAGGGATGGTGGCTGCCTCACTAGGTTGCTATAGAATATCAGGAAATTCCCTTTGGCCTCCCCACTTGCTGGTGAATAGTCTTCACAGCATATTTTTCCTGTGAATAACTGGTAAGTTTTGTCTTCCCACTGGACCCCCATTGGTCAGTGGCTTCCACCTTGTGCCCTGTCTTTCCCAGAGAAGAGGCAAGGTCACCCCTTGCTCCTCTTTTGGAACCATCCAGCCTGAACACACGCGAGTGTGTGTGTGTGTGTGTGTGTGTGTGTGTGTGTTTTAGGGACAATTTAAATTCAAACTGTGACAAGGAGACCAGATAAAACTGGAGCCTGGTAGCATTTAATTATTCATTAATCCTCATGTGTTTAGAGAAAATGTTTTTCAGAGAGCTACCTGGAAAGATTGCTCTTTGGTGTAAAACTTTCATAAAAAACTCCCTTGACTTCACTGGCACATGCCCAGTTCTAGGTTACATGTCTGAGGAGAGCTTTATACAAACAGTACAAACAGCATAAAATTCAGCTTCAGTCTGCAACACTCACCCTATATTTTAATGAAAAAGAATGACTCCAATTTAACGCAAATTTTAATACTCTGCGGTAAGTTTTCTGTCACCTGCCAGTGAAAGTTGTTCTCCCAGATCCGCAGTTCTGTAAAACACTTTCATTTGTTTTTATCTTTTATGACAGTCATATCACAGAAAGGCTCTTGTTTATCTTCCTGGAACCACACAAACAAGAGTTCTTGCTGCATAGCTTGTTAGGTAAATATTCCTGAAGGTGTGGTTCATTTGACAGGTGAGAATGGACAGGATGCCTCTGTCTCTCCTGCACCAGCACTTGAGGTCTTGTCACCCTGTTAAATCAGAGTTGTGTTGCCTTCCCCCTAATCTTCAGGAAACAACCTTAGCTTAACCATCAGCCATGCACTTGGGGTTCATTCTATCTCAAGGAGTGGGGTGACTCAGACAGCGAGTGTGTTTGAGAATTGCGGTACTTTGTGTTGTATAAATTCATGATTAACTTTTTAGAATATTTATATATTTACAGAAAAGTACAATGAGTTTTTACATACCCCTACTCAATTTGCCTTTTTTTGTGACACATTCCATTGCTGAACCAAAATGCCACATAACTCTGAACTACACCCTTTCCTCAAATACCACTGATTTTTAAGAATGTCCTTCTTCTGCCCCAGGATCCTATTCAGGAGGCTATATGCCATGTAGTTATTAGAATCTAAAATATAGCTTTCTCTATTATCAAGTTACTTTTAACCCGATTCCCATACTATACTCTTTGGAAGCAAGTCACTAATTGTAGCCACATTTGAGGGCAGAGAAGGGAGGTGATGTGCATGTCATCGAGGGCAGAAGATCTAGAGAGATTATGCTCCAGGTACATGTTGAATATTTCTGGCCTCAGGCACAGAACCATCCATTTTCCCAAGGATCCATGGTTTCTTTTATGGGAGAACAGTTCCCATGACTGTGGTTCACCTGGGGAAGGGACAGGACTCTAGGGCCAATCTTGGAAGCAGGATTAGTCAAATTTGGAAGAGAAATCTGTGCTCTCTGACTCAGGGCCCAGATTTATTTGTCCTTTATAATAACCAGAGGTCAAAAGTTGATTCTGGGTGCAAAAAGCCCTTTTATTAATCAGCATTTACTGAGTATGAAGTAAGTATCCATTATGGATTAGGACCTGGGGCCACAAAGAGAACCACACTCAAGTTTCCCTTCTCTGAGTGTGGGGACTGAGCTCCTTGCACCTCAAAGCCCAAGCATAGCCTGTGTCCACACCCAACAGCAGAGCCTAAGCATAGCCTGTGTCCACACCCTGCTAAATGTCTGCTGAAGGCAGTGGCTAAGTTTCTCAATAACCAAGACACTTAATCTGGTTCATGTCTTCTACAATGTCCAGGAATAGAATTCTTGTGAAAATTGAGGTGCAGAGAAATGTTCAGAATGAAGGAAAGGGCCCATTTATGGACAATATCAGTAGCTACACACATGGGCAAGCCGGTTAGTAAGAGGATTTGCAGGCCATCGGTGACAGTCATAGAGACCATGTTATTGGAAATGAGAGTAGAGCCTTTCATTTCTGATGTTCTCATTTGGAGTCTATTATTCACGAGAGTGTGTACCATTCTACCATCTGCATTGTGGTTACTCAGGAAGGCATTAGGACGTGAGACCTCAAATGTTAACATCAACCACAGGGATGTTAAATGCAAGATAAACCAAGGGACAAGTTGCTCATTATGAATCTTTATTTTCTACAAACATCTTTTAATCATCTTTCTATTAAATGCCTTGTAAATAATTCAGCAGGCTACACCATATGTTTTATAAACATTAACCAAAATTACTATTTTGAACAGAATATGACTGAAATGAAAGAATAAGACAGTATTTCTCATTTTAGTCTATGTTGTATGTTGATATTCTATAGCCATTTGTAAAACACAACATTTTAGCATTAGCTCTGTCACAACAATATTAATTAGCCCTCTATTCTATGTTGGGCTCTGGACTAGGTTCTGTGGCTGTAGGGTTTCATAACAGCATTCCCGGTCATTCATCAGCTTTAGGTGGCAAACTCAGGTTTTAGTGATTAGCCATGAAGGCCGGCAGGGTTGTGACCACATGGAGCCCACTCACCCCATTTAAAAGAGGCCACACTTCCCACATGGTGAACTCCTACTTGCAAATCCCAGACCCAACTCAACCACATTGTTTGGTTTGTTAAAAAAAGACAGACATTTGGATTTTCATATATTGAATAATTCAACTAAACAATCTTGACAACCAATTCAAGTATGTTTGAAAGAAAAATCTATCATTGAGCTAGAATGAAATCTGGGTCAGTGAATGCTTCACGAGTTATTTGGAATTGATGAAGGGATAAGGAAAAAGGGTTAGGAGGGAAGAGGGCTTTAATTCTCTTACCCTCTAGCAACATCTATGTTGTGCCAGGGCAGGTCCCAAGTCTGGGGAGACAATGGTGAATGGACAGGTCCTGGACCTCTGTTGCTTATGAATTAAAGGACCAGGGTCCAGGTAATGTATGGACAGATCTTAGTTGAGTGTTTGTGTGAATAGCCCAGCACCCAGGGGTAAGCAGGACTGATGGTCTCTCTCTTTTGATGCATGTGGATCAGCCGAGACAGTCCTATTAGACACTGAGATCACAATCGTGGGTCTGGAAGGAGAAGCATGCCTCCTTCAGAATGTATGCTATCACTTAGGGGTGTGCTCACCCCTGACCTCCAGGGAAACACTGCTGGTGGACATCTGTTTTGCATGGTGTTTCCCTTCAGATGGTGGGCAGGGAGCCTAGACCCCCACGGAGTGTGTGATCTTAGTGTGAAGGGCTCTGAAGCACATTTCTCTTGATTTATGTTAGTATATATGCTTGTACCGAATGTGTGAATGAGCTACACGGTGCTAAGTACTGCTGGGTGCCGCAAGACCCATCAGACGTACACTACATGCATACACATACACACTAACATGCATGCACACTTACATACAATGCATACTCATGCACACACACTCAAGCATCCCTCCACCTCCTGCACATTGTAGATGTCCTTTACTCTTCCATACACAGACAATAAGCTTGTAAAGATGCTTTGATGGTCAGACATAGTAATCTTTTCCTACACCAGGTGTGTTCAACTGTTTGAAAATGGGCCACATGATACTAAGGCCACCAACCTTGGCTGTGCACTTATGGTTTTTTACTCAAGAGAGTTGACAGTTTTCCAAAAACATATTGATCAGATTAAGTAAAATGTCAGCATGATAAACAAAGGTGGACATTCAGGTTTATTCTGCCAAAATTGTGAAACAAAATCTTCATCACTCTGCCACTTGGAAACTTGGCATTAGATAAGCCAATGTTTTCACAAACATACAGAAGGCACCTGATTCAATCTATGTGCAGCATCCTGGCATGAACCTGGGGAGTCACTCAGCCCCTCTATCTTCAGATCTTCCTTGTGAAAAGGCCCACGGGGTCCCATTGCTTCAGCCTCCCCAGGCTGCCTCGGGGCTGCTGGCCCTGAGGGGGTTCTCCCAGGATCCCACCCGCAGAGCTGGGGACCATTTGTTTCCTAATTCAGATTACTGAACTGGCTGCCCGAGCTGCATATAAAATCTACCACAGCTGATTATTAGAGCATTAAAGATCTCTTTGGTGCTGGCATTTTATCCTCTGCTTTCATATTTGTTACCCTTTTTATTTCCTGATATCCCCTGTGTCTGACAGCGCGTCCTAACCTCTGACACCAGGAAGTCAGTCAATAAACCCTGCACTCTTTGATCCACAGGATTATGGGATTGCTTCTTATGCAAAGGGAAACATCAGGATAAGCAAATATGGAAGGAAAAACCCCTCTGGAGCTGGGGAGTTGGAAGACAAAGAAGAAACAATTCCAGAACATTTGCAATGCAAACCCTGCTGGACATCTGAGACTTATTTATCAGCTGTAAGAAAGCCCAGACCCTGGACTAGAGGGGGTGTTTATGCACCATAACTCAGGATACTATGCAGCTTGCTTCTGGTAATTTATAGCGAACATGTTGCTCTGTGGTTATCTCTTTTTGATATTTCTGATGACACAGGGAGCACATATCCTCACAGCATTTAAAACAATAATGCCCTTGAGGACTCAGCAGTTGGGGATGTTATTATTTTCCCAACTCAGAAGCCTATAAATGATGCAGGCGATGAGCATACCATCATATTGGTTTTACTTTTCTATCTTTGGTCATTTACTGTCAACACTAGTGAATGTTGTATTTTTACCAAAAGATCACTGACCTCTTCAGACATGAATAGACTTCTACATCATGCTTCTTAACTCCACAGGCACTGCAGTCTGTTTCCCAATGGTGCAAAATTTACTTCCTGTAGGGAACAGAGTTTGACCTTGGGTGTACTCTTTTTTTTTCCTCCTAAATCTTTTGTATTTTGTTTATTTATTTATTTAAATTTATTTTATCTTTGAGAATGTTAAAGATTTTCCCCATTTGCCACCCTTGCTGCTTCCACCAACCTCCCACCCCACTCCAGGCCTTCATCTGTCTATTGTCTTTGTCAAATGAGCTATGCACATATGCATATAAGTCCTTTAGTTAATTTTTTCTAACCCTCCCTCTGAGATTTGTCTGTCTGTTTCAAGCTTCCATGCCTGTTGTCCTATTTCGTTCATCGGTTTATTTTGTTCCTTAGATTCCACATATGAATCAGACCATGTTATATTTATCATTCTCTGACTGGCTTATTTCACTTAGCATAATACTCTCCAGGTCCCTCTATGCTGTCTCAAAGGGTAAGAGATCCTTTTCTTACACTCGCATAGTGTTCTGTTGTATAAATGCACCACAACTTTTTTATCCACTTATCTATTGATGGGCACTTGGGCTGTTTCCAGATATTAGCTATTGTAAAAAGTGCTGCTATGAACATAGGGGGCATATATTCTTTCTGATTGGTGTTTCAGGATTCTTAGGATCTATTCCTAGAAGTTGGTATACTCTTATTGTGCATTTGAGATGTATATCTTTTTGTGTACTTTCCATTGCCTGTTGGGAAAGCCCTTTTGGTCATTAATTCAATTGATGTGAGGCCTCTGAAAATGAAAATTGGAAAATACCAATACATAATTGCTGCTACTAGTACATCCATCATGTGTAGGCCCTAATCTGACACTTTAGAACTTTCTAATTTCTCGCTGGTCTTTTCCAGAGAAAGGGCCTACCCATAGAAGCACCTTTTGGGATCTATTTGCTTTTGTGTATTTTCTTAATGAGAAAAAGTTCACTCATTAATGGGTGAATTCTATTGTGTGATATTACCTTATTTTTTTTACTACGATGTGTTCATTTTCCTTTTCTCCTTACAAATGGAGAATGGACCCATGCTTCTCCACCTACAGAAAAATCGATGTAGGGCAATTTGTTTCCAAAACTCCCAACTCATTCTGAAGATTATGCAGAAGCCCCTGAAGGAGACACTAAGGAAAGCAAGACCCAGTATCCTGGAGTAACTGGAGGGAAAGAACCTTTGCTCATCCACCCTGTTTCTCTTTACCTCACCTCACACATAATCATGGGAAGAGACTTCTCCTGTCTGGGACAGGAGGGGTAAGAGGAATGAGGGGCCTGCCTTACTTCCTGCCCCAGTACCCGTGGGGATAGTGAGACGTGCTTATGGAGATAGGTTCCTGGAAATCTGACCACAATCCCTATGTCTCAGGAGTGCTGTCAAGAGAGCTGTTGGGCCTTGAGGAGCTACAGGATAGTGGGTTTTGGTGGTGACATGTGGGATCTGACAGCTAAAAGTCAGAGGGAAACTTCCTCACTCCTCCCCACCTGCACCCTAAATGTCCAAGCCCCATGTCAGACCCTGAAACACAGATGCAACCCATGTGTTTATGGAGTGAAAAACTTCACAAAACATTGACTTCAAGTTTAAGATATTACTTCTCTTCAGAGGAGACATAAGGGAAAATAGAACTAATCTGCCAACACTGGTTTTGAATAGGTGAGTTGGGTACCCAAGAGTTGCCTGGAGAGAGCCATGTGGGTTTGAAGTCAGCATCCAGGGAAGAACCTTGATAATGAATGAGAGACCCTACCTCAGTCTATACTACCACCAAGAAGAGTATAGAAGAGAGATAAGGGGCAGCTCAGACCATTCAGTAGGTAATGGTGCTGTGGAAGAGGAAGTCAGAAAACTAACCCGATTAGGTGAGATTTAAAAAAAGGGACCCAGTAGAGGATACTGCAGAGCTCACAGGCCAATGAACATTATAATATTGGTGATTTTTAATCTTATCACTTAAAATAGTTTCAAGTAATTTTTTCAATAAAGAAAATATAATTGTAAATAACAGATAGACTTCAGTGTGTATATATTCCACTGCATCAAATATAATGTTTCTTAAAGAAAAAAGACTTTTGAATCACTTCAATTGCAGAAAAAATGCAATCATTTTGAAACTATTTCATGACAGATAAAACATTAAACTTTCCTACATTTAAAAATAATTTTATAGTGTTTGCCAAGATCCCTTTTTTTGTATTAAATCTATCTATCTATCTATCTATCTATCTATCTATCATCTATCTATATATAAATGTTTAATTTAAAAATTATGTACCTTTTAGAGAAGTATGTTAACTTAACACATGATTTTGAATATCACCGATATAATGTGACATAAAAGTACATATATTATATAATTAATATTAATTTATTTAAATAGGTTTGTCTTGCTAATACAACTTTATTATAAGACACTTTGAAGCATGACACAAACTGTTTATCATTACTTGCTTAGTTATATTGAGTTAACATAACTTAAATTCATTTTCTAACAGATCTCAAAGGAGATTTATTTTTAAGTAAAAAATAAAGTAATACCACTAATTTGAATTATACAAGTTGCTAAACAACTTCATATATTTAAATGCACATTCAGAAAGCACCTTGGTTAGAATATAAAAATGTCAAAATAAAGTAGGAAAATAAAAGCATGCCTTATAATCTTATTTTCTAGTCAATTTTAAATAAAATATATCTTCCCTCTGCTGTTCAAATCACTAAAAGATAGAAGAAATGCTCTCAGATCAGCAAACCCTCCTTGTGTGGGAGGTTTGTGATTTCAAAGACATTGAAGGCACCTCAAATCTTCAAACACCAGCTATGGAAAAGGAGTTTTCAATTGGCCATTTCCTAACACATTGGGAGAAATTTATATTCTTTATATTCAAGATATAAGAACATGTAAATTCTTATATGTGAATACTTAATTAGGCAAATTAAGAAAAGTCAATTGAAGATGTTTACAATGTTTACGAGAAGCCTCAAAAATAATATTGTACTTTGTTTCATAAGTTCTACTTCTAGTAAGTTTTTCTAAATAACTCACCAGAGTTACATACAAACCTCTGGTACACCATGGTTATATTAAAAACAATAGGACAATTGAAAATGGCCTTTGCGTTTAATGATAAAAATTCCCACCTCGGGATATTTGTGCTGGCTGTTCTCCCTGCTGGAAGTGCTCTTCCTCAAATATATGCAGAGTTTGCTGCCCCACTTCATCGTATTCTTTCCTCACATATCACCTTCTGAGAGACCAAATATCCTTGCCCACCTACCTGAGATAGTGTTTGCCAAGATCCAGTTTTTTTTTTCTGTCTTAAGTCTACTGCTACCTCTCAGGACAATCGCACCTGTGATCATTCTGATCTTCATGCACATGATGGTCAGTCTTGTGCCCCAGAATTTGAGCTGGGCATTCTCATTATTCTTCCTGCTTAAAACAGCACATGGCAGACACTTGGTAAATGTTGAACTGAATCAACACTGTTGTAGTATATTCTCTTAAGGTGCTGAGTCCAATCCAAGGTAAATATTCTTATATTGGTTTTATGAGAAAATGGAGGGTCAGAGTGGTTAGCAAAGACAACATCATGTGATGTAATCTGGCAGAATTAAAAACTAAATCCAGTCATGTGATTCTAAGTCAAGGAAAGAAAGGGCATATAAGCTTCCTTCAGGGTTTTTACTATCTTTAATGGTATTGTGGAATAGAAAAGGATTGAGGACATGAAAGAGAGATACCACAATGGGGAAAATTATAGGATGATTAATCTGATAAGAAAATAAAGGATGAGTAAGTGAAAGAATAGGGGCAAAATAAATCAAAAGGTAATTTTTCTTAATCTGTCAACTCTTCAGAATGTTTTAGAGCAAATTCTTTTGCACCACCAGCAGCAATGACCTACCTTGTTGGTTTTGCTTTGGGATGAGAAAATATCCGTTATCTTTTTTGTTTGTTTGTTTGTTTGTTTGTTGTTTTTGTATTAAAGTTAAAACAATAGGACAAAATATAGGGCATTATGCTAAATGAAACAAGACAGAGAAAGCCAAATACCATATGATATTACTTACATGTGGAATCTGAAAAAAATAAACTCATGGAAACAGAGTAGATTGGTGGCTGTCAGGAGCTGGAGGTAGGGGTGTGCGAATGGGTGAAGGTGGTCAAAAGGTACAGACTTTCATTTATAAGATAAATAAGTTATGGGGATTTAATGTACAACATGGTAACTGGAATTAAGAGGATTATATAGCATATTTAAAAGTTGCTGAGACAGTCAATTTTTAAAGATCTCACCACAAGAAAAAATTTGTTACTATGTGAGGTATGGATGTTAACTTATTGTGGTAATCATTTCACAATATACACAAATATCAAATTTTCCTGTGGTACAGCTAAAATCAATATGATGTTATATGTCAATTATCTCTAAATAAAAAGCTCAGGAATAAGATTTTCTTTTGTTTGAAAAGGTGAAAATATTGCAAAATTTCCATTAAAACATGATCTGCCTATGTACACAAACAAGAATATAAACAGAAAATGTGAGAAAGAGCCCTCCCTGCTCTTAAACAACTTAAGAGTTTGTAGAAATGTCACTGAAATTATTGAATTATGGTAAAAACTTCACTCCTCACTATGAAGTCAGGTGAACCCTAACTTCCTTTTTGTGCTACATAACAGC
The DNA here is from genome assembly GCF_964339955.1 of Pipistrellus hanaki. Taxonomy (NCBI): domain Eukaryota; kingdom Metazoa; phylum Chordata; class Mammalia; order Chiroptera; family Vespertilionidae; genus Pipistrellus; species Pipistrellus hanaki. The sequence continues at coordinate 24,186,856 of NC_140506.1, read as the reverse complement.
TGTGCAATCTCATTGGAATTAATGGACTTCTCACGTCCCTGGACTCCAAATCCTATCTCTGACTCTTAAGAACTGATCTACAGGCAACTTCTCAGAAGACCCTGGGCACCAGCCAGGTGCTCAACACATGAAGTTGATGTAGTTGCTATCTACACTAAAAAGTGTATTGATTATATACTCTTTTATGATATTTTCATAAAAGTGTATAATTAATACATAGCCTTAAATTGGGTTTTTGTATTAGCTACTCATATATTTTCCAATTTCAGTCTTTTCTCAAATATTGAGAGGGGAGAAGAAAAAACATATATTTTAAAAAGGAATAGAAAGATAAAAGAAAAACAGGGAGAAGAGAGATGGGTTTTGGGAGAGAGATGATATTGGAGAAAAAAAGATGGCTGGCAGTGGAGGCAATAAGAGGAGGTTGGAGAGGACATGGAGATCCAAGGTTGGAAACACTGCCCTCTGTCAGGGTTGGAGTCCTAGCATTTGGCTTTGCACCAGAGTCATGTGTCTTTTTGCAGCCCATTGAAGAATCTACTGATGAACCCCTGGCCCATGTGACTCAGTTGGTTGAGCATTGTCCCATAAACCAAAAGGTCATTGTTTGATTCTTGCTCAGCACACATGTGCAGGTTGTGGGTTCAATCTCTGGTCAGAGTGTGGGAGGCAATCAATTGATATTTCTCACATCAATGTTTCTCTCTCCCTCTCCCTTCCTCTCTCTCTAAAAATCAATAAAAAAGTATATTTTTAAAAAAGAATCCACCAGTGAAAAAGGTATGGCATGATGGGGTTTCTGTCCCAGAGGAGGTTCTCTTGTGAGCCCAGACTCAGGTCCTGTCCCAGAAAGGTTCTGCTTCGAGGCTGGGTTCAGATACATGAAATCCATTCTGGGAAAGGGCAGGAAGACATGCAGAGCTCTCAGCTGTCTGTACCGTGTGTCTCATGTTCTCTCCAGCAGGTGATGTTCCCATTGGGAAGAAGAAAAGGGATAGGAGGAGAGGAAGGAATATACCAATCCAGCCATTCAGCCTTTCGAGGGCATCTTTCTGTTTATCTTTTCCCCCCAGATAAAATAATGTCTTCTCCACTGAAGATTTACAATGAATGAACAAATTATTAAAATCATAAATGAATCATACAAAGATGTCTAAACAGCGCTATATTTTTTTCCAGGAAATTAGTCATAGGTGTGATATTTATTTCATCAGCTGCTATCTTGTATATAAAAACTCACTCTTGACAATAGATGCCCAAATGCTGGCAAGAAAAGAAGAATCTTGCTTTAGGCAAACGGTCTTAAAGACTAAAATGTCTCCTTAATAGACCCATGACATTGGTACTCTGAGATCCCTATCCCATCATTAGGTAAATACACATTGTGAATTCTTGTTTTCAAATGAAACCCCCCTCCCCCATGAGTCATAATTAGCTCTTTGTTTATGTTAAAAATGGGGGTATGGAGTTGAAACCATTCACCACAATGCACCCCTTTCCATGGAGACTTATTAATGTGTTCCCTCAGGGTATAGGTGACTTAGAAGTGAAGAGAGCTTCATTTATCTTAGTGAGTGTGGCTCTGTGTTCATCAAACCCCACTCCCAGCATTGGCTACAAAACATCCTCTGGAAATGATAATTAAAATAATTACAGAAGCAATAGGAAAGCATAATAAGAGAAAAAAATATTTTAAGGAAATTATTCAGGAAATATTAGAAGCCGACACTCTGGAAATAATCCAGTCCTACTAATTACATCTTAATAGGTTAGAGTAACGTATAATTGTTCAAAGATGAAAGTCTCCTGATAGTTTAAATTCCATCACAGTGTGATATTTTTCTTTATTTAAATGAAGTAAATGCAGCAATTATCACAACATAAAAAAGATGCTTAGTTTTAATTTAAGGGAGAAGTGTGGCCACGTGCTTTCAACAAGGTTCTCCTGCACAGACACAAATATAACAACTTCTTTGGTATATTTTAAACCATTTTTCATAAATCGAGTGGAAAGCTTGTTTATTTTACTTTCAAATATGCTCCACAGAGTGCAACTTCATTCCTTCCTCTTTCAGTGATTCTGTAATTTTTTTATTGAAATCTTGTCAGGGTGCCTTTGTCAGGGCTCCCGCCTGGTGCCCTCCAAGCCCAGGCAGACTGGTGAGGCAGAGGCATGCAGGATGCTAAGGGCGGGGACCTCAAGGATGCTATTCCATGGGAACAGAGTCCCAGCAAATCACCTAAGCCATCACCTTTGAACAGTTCTCCCCCCACTCCAGACTGGGAGCCTGTGTTCCCAGACTTGGCAATCAAAATCTAGGGGCAGAGGAGCCAAGTGGAAATGAAACATCCCCCATACGGACCAGTCCCTCACCGTGGCCTGGCCTGAGAAAGAGGGTCCTCATGCTGGCAGCCTTGTGCAAGGCCATCCCAGGGTCCCATGTCACTCTGGGAAAAGCTAAACACTTCCCATTGTGTTTAGAAATGCTATAGCAGAGACTATTTATAAATGACTAAACACAAAAGCACTTAAGCTCTCAGCTTCTCTGATGAAAAGGGAGAAATGGAAGAGGCTGAGCTGCCTGACGTCTGCCCCCAACCTTAGGCAGTGGCCCTGCTGGTCTGGGTTGAGCTCTGTGCCCAAGTTGACTCATTATAGGGATCATGGTAACAAGGTATGTGCCAGCCTGCATCCAGAGCCCTACACCACTCCATGAAGCTGCACATCGGCTGGGATGTAGGGCTTCTGTCCAATGGCCTGGCTGGGTTCTCCTTGTTACTCTGCAGAAAAGTCTGCCTCCCAGGAGCCTTTGCTGAGGAGGGAACAGCCTTCTATGATAAGATTCCAAATCAGCACACACAGGGCCAGTGGTACCAGCCATGCTTTTGGTTCCTAGATGTGGGATGAAGGTCTATGGATAACATGGGGTATGTTGTTGGGAGGCTTTGACGGGGACATGATGAGGCAAAAGTCATTAGTTCTCAAAACCGAGAAAGTTCATGAGTCCTTCTGAGTCTGTCATTTCGGTTTTCACATCTTTGAATTAACCTATATCATAACTTTGCTCTAACTGCATCCCAAATCTTGAAACACACACTTATCTGCAATTTTATTTCATAACAAACTGAATCCCCAATATAATTCATATATATGTGTATATTTTAAACTTGAAGATACATAATCTTGAGAAAGATTTTTAGTAGAAATAATTAGATTACCTGAAACACTATGCCATCTATTATTACAGATATCAACAAAAATGACATAATATAGACGCATTCTGTTTTTGTTTGTTAATTTACAGATGAATTATTTTTGGGGAGGGAACCCCCAAAATTCAGACGTGACCTGGAGGAGCCAGGATGTGCTCTGTTGCACTCAGGGCCCTGGACAGGCCAGGCCTGGTCCTGTGTCTCTGCTCAGAATGTGTGTCCACTTGGGAGCAGCCTGAAGTGCCCGCAGATGCCAACAGGGACCAGCCAGGCCCTGGGGAAGTCACATGAAGACTCAAAACTTCCAGTTTTCTGGGCTACTTCTCTCTTCCGTTTCCTCTCTCAGTTGGGACTTGTCAGGTAGAAAAGCAGATACAGGTTCCTTCACTCAATCTGTTGTACTTGTGCCTCTGGAGGGTTCAGGGATGCTGGGTGATTACTCATGTGGGCATTTCTGTCCCCCCTCGACTGTAGTAATTAGCCCTGGAGGGAGCAGGAGGAGGGCTCAGAATCCAGTCCTCCAGGAGGAAAACCATGATCTAGAACAATGCCTATTTTCTGAGAAGAGGATGTTCAGTGGTTAAGTGGCACCCACAGATCTCAGGGTCACATCCTCCTGACCTGTCCTTGGGAAAATGGAGCTGGCCCTGGATAAGGTGTTTGAGGGTGGGCCACCTCACTGGGAAAAATTGTCATTCTTTGATTTTGGGGGCAGGTATCCCTTATATCTATCTCCTGATACCCCTGAGAACCCAGCTTCAAGGAGGCAAGGGCCTGAATGTCCCAGGGAAAATCCAGAAGATGGCAACAAGGGAGGAGCAGACAGAGATGTGTGACATGACTGTACCTGCAAGAAATGGAATCTCCCAAGATTATGTCAAAGAACAGATCATGTCACTGAGAATAAGGTGAGCCCCCACCAGCCTAACATGCTGCCTGCATTTAAAACACTGGCTATATGAGTCCTGGATTCATGCAGATTTAGGGACATTTTTAGAATGAATAGTGGGGTGTAAATTTGGGAATTCTAAGAGCTAACAGGATTTTGTCATAGCCCATAACTTAGCACACATTTTCACCTTATCCCTGTCCTCCTGTTTGAGTGTGAGCTGCAAAAAACTGATTACCTATTTTGTTTGTTTGATGCCGGTGACCCCTGTTTCCCAGGAAGGCGGCAGGGGGCAGAGGGAGGCACAGTGGCCTCTGTCCTGGGGGCATTTCCTTCTCTGGCCCCGTCAGCCCCAGATAACCCTTGGTGGTCCCTTTTAGTGGCAGTGCCATATAATTCTGGCAAATTAATGTTGTGCGGGAGAAGTTTTCTCAGACTCCTCATCCATTATTGAATAATTTTTCACAATAAGAGCACTTCCTAAGTCAAACAAAGCCTGGGTACAGCTCAGGGAACTGCTGTGCTGAGTGCATCATGGTTTATTTTTCTGGTGAAAAAAATAAACTATTACTTTGACTAATAACTCCAGTGGAATGTGGGTCGGGAGCGCCGTGCAGCGCTCGGTGCCAAAAGAAACGGATACCACCGTCCTCCCCAGACACACGCGCTGGGTCACACACACGGGCCCAGGCCTGGCCTGTGTCATGAGTGAAAATCTTCTAAATACTCACAGCGGGACAAACCCATTTTGGTTTCTCCTGGTCTAGAAAACATACACATGACGGCAAAGATTTGTTATTAAAAGGCTTCATTCTTGAAAGAAAATTGTTGATATTCATGGGTAGCCATTGATAGCATCTAATATTTTAAATTGGTGGAAAAACGCATAAAGATACCATGGCATATTAGCCAAAGGGGCTTTGAAACGAGAAGGCTGCCTAAAACAGTGGAACATGTACCAGACAAAGCTTTTTTTGATGCAGAAGAAGGAAATTTAAGGAGCTCTTTATTGAATAAAGGCTCTGGGGCCGGCTTTCTTGCCAAAAATATCCAGGCAGCACATACTGCTCCTTGGGGAGACCACACTTACCATCTTTTCTACATGTTTATACTGGAGTTTCCAGAGAATCCCTTTGGGTTACTGCAAGTGGGATGCAATGTCAGGAGGCTTGGGGGTGAAATAGTTCTAGAGTCAGACTTCCTATTTTCTAACAAGATGTTGAATTCTTCTGCTGCCCCCAAATACCGTCTTTCTCTGATTATTCTTATCGCTTTTCTCCCAAACCTCACATTTTGCAAGTTCATAGTGCTATTTATTAACAACTGATCCCATTTTGTATTGTGTACAAATTGTTATATTCTTCTAATAAATGTTTTATTAATTATAAAAATCTAGCCACAGATACACTTAACATTTTTCATAATACTTCATAATCATTCAACATCATCTTTTTTATTTTATTTTTTAAAATATATTTTATTGATTTTTTTACAGAGAGGAAGGGAGAGAGATACAGAGTAGAGAGTTAGAAACATTGATGGGAGTCATTGATCACCTGCCTTTTGCATGCCTCCTACTGGGGATGTACCTGCAACCAAGGTACATGCCCTTGACCGGAATCGAACCCGGGACCTTTCAGTCCGCAGGCCGAAGCTCTATCCACTGAGCCAAACCGGTTTTGGCAACATCATCCTTTTTAGTTTGTGTTTCTCTGTGTTTACTTGTGGAATCTTTGTGAAAAGTTTTTGTAGCAACATTGAATTTAAAAATATTTCTATTGATTGATTGACTTCAGAGCCCGATAGCAAGAGGAGAGAGATTGAGAGATAGACATGGATTTGTTGTATCACTTATTTGCATTCACTGGCTGATTCCTATGTGTGCCCTGATCAGGACTGAATCTACACTCTTCATGTATAGAGGTGATGCTCTAACCAATTTAACTTAGCTACCCAGCCAGAGCCACAAATGAGGTGAGCTGAAAAGACTCAAAGACACAATGTGAGCAGAGTTAAAAATCACCAAAGTGAGGAGGGAAGGAGAGAAACAGCGGCATAGAAAGGCACACTGCTTCTCCATCTCTTCCTGGAATCTGCACCCTCTGGGCTCTTCCTCCCTCTTGTGTATCTACAAGTAGTTCCTGGGACTCCTCAAATGGACATTTCTGAGATCTGGAGAAGTAAAGGACTCATGACTCTCATACTGAAAAATACAAGAAAACATGTTAAGTTTTAAGAAATGACGAGAGCTAGAGCCATTCTTGTATCTGAGCGAGCAGTCAATGTTCTCCCTAAATCTTGTCTAATGCATGTCAGTCATCCCCCCTCAAGCAAGATTACTGAAACCAGGAACTGGAGCACCTCCATCCTGCTGGCACACAGGTGGGCACATGGGCACACAGACGTCTGCCCGGAACATGCACAATCCCCCTCTTGGCCTGAGCCCACACCTGCCCAGAAGGACTCAGTCTCTGCTACTTTGGTTATTAGGCATTTGCCAAATGTTTCTGCAAAACTACAGCAAGTACTTAATGTGTGGCAGTCAAGTCTTCACCCACCAGTTGTCAGCGAGGAGTCACAAAGGCAGGATTAACCACATTGTGCATTCTCATCTCTGTTGGTAGAAGCACCACATTGCTGCCTTTGAGGAAACAGGAATAAAATCATTCCTGTGTGAGGAACTGATGGTGAAGTCTCTTAAAGATGGCTCTTTATGAATAGTTTCACTTAAAACAAATCCTGCACCCCTTCCCCTGTAAACATCAGTGTGTAGTAGGTGGGAACTGTGCTTCGGTCATAATAGGGCTCCACCACCTGTGGGTAGAGTACTGTGATGATGGCACCACTGAGAGACCATCATTGTGGTAGAGTCACACGATTGTGAGTTTCTAAATGCTCTTTTTGATTGGATTGTTTTTCATGGATTTTAAAAGACATTGTGATGTGTGGACACATTAGGTCCTTTTAAAAGCCACGAGATTAGAGGAAATAAGCAAGACAGCAGCAGGGGAGAGGCAGCAACTACTCAATTCAATGGTTCCCAATGTTTCCCAATTTTTAAATCCTTTTCTGAAATCACTTTGGCTTTCCAACTTGTTCTTTCACAGACAAAAGTGCCCCTGTGTCCCTTTCATCACCATATTGGTATTTTGTTCTTTGCTCTGCTTATTTCTTTTCATTATTTGGGCTCAATCAAAACTACTTCATCTGGAAACAGAATGGTTAGAACTGCCTTCAAGTATGTGGCATTAATCACAATTGCTACTAGGAGAAAATTAAGTTAAAGCATGTTAAATGGCAATGGCTGCTTGGAGTGTTTATTTCACAGCTCTGTGAATGAAACAGATACTATGGTTGTCCTGGGAGATAAATAAGCAACACAAGGTGCCAGGAGATAGTTTACCTACCACACAGCAGGATCATTTGGTTAGTGGTGGGTCCAGGATGATGCCATGGTATCTTAGAGGTGGAAGAAATGAGTGACTAAAAGCAAGATGGCACTATATATATAGATACAGAAAATCACCTAAATTCTTGTGAACAAATATAAAGTGAAAACTGCATGGAGGGAAAATACATGATAATACAATAGCTTCACACTTTGATTATGGGTTTTACAGGGTGGGGTGTCTTTCGGAAGTGGCCATCGGGCTGATGAAAGAGAATGTACTCACCAGACACTTTTGGGAGACAAGAAAAATCTAGGAAGAGGAAAGGAGAGATGTGATGTGGGAGACTAAGGTAGGAGACTCTTCAAGATGCTTCAGTGTATCTGGAACATTAGTCACATTCCACAGCTCATCAATTCTAAGTTACCCATTTTCTTTCTTATTCTGTAACTCTCACACTGGGAGGATACCTTTGATTCTGAAATATGGAACAAAAAATTACTAATGATGTTACTAATATTAGTTACTACAAGTTTGAGAACATGGGGAGATGACTTTCAGATTCTTCATTCAGAAAATAATTTTTAGATGCAGTTGAATTTGAGAAGAAATTAGAAGAATGGAAATTTCAATACAAAATATGCCAAATGTTTTTAAAATGTCCTCTATAATGATAGGAAACAGTATTATTTCCATAGTAGAATTTTTTAATTTTTTAAATTATTAATTAGTGAATCAATTAATTTGCAATATGGAGAAACTATAACGTTGGGATTGTGGCAGAAAAACAAAATAAAATGCAATAATCCTTGAAAAGTTGCATCTGACCTTTGAGTTCATATTAGTATTGCCTCTCACTACATAGAAAATCATCTCATATTTCAGGGTAGCTCAAGTGTTTACACTAATTCTTTCTTGTTTTTTTATGTAGACTCAACAATCCTTGACTTTGTCAGTTTCTTCATTTATATCAGCTAGCTATTTACTTGTCCTAGAGAAATGTTTCCTTGCAAAATGATACTTTCTAAGGCTACTGATATTTCAAAATGCTATTTTGCTTCTGGATTAGGCAGAAAAACAGAGGCTATAAAATCAATAGAATTGAAATTCTCCTTGCCTAATTTTGCTTAAACTCATTCCTAACAACACAAATTTAATATCTAGCAAAAAAGAGAAGTATGTAATATTAAGAGATATTCTCATATTTGATGGTCAAGTCTCCTATAACAGAAACAGTTTCTTGCAGTTATTTTTTTCTTTTTATGCAAACTATTCTCCAAAAGGATATTCCCAGCACAATAAATTTTATTTTCAGTGGCCTCTTAGGAAAATATAGCTCCTTTGATAAAAACATCATTTACATGTTCCATCAGAAAACGTGCAAGATATTTTCTGAGAACTAGAAGAAGTCCATGGGAGTCTGTGGCTCAGCCTTTGCTTGAGGGATGCTCCCAAGCATGTGAGTTCCTTGGAGGTGTCATGGATCACTTGTGATCAAGAGAGACGGCTGGAGGAAGGCAAGTCAGCATTTCCAACGGGATTTCCCAGGGCTCTAACGCTCTTCCAGCACAGCAATCTGGGGGTTCTTTTTCCAGAACATCTCCCAGGTTATATTCCCTCAATGTTGCGGGAGAGGATTGTCCTGAAGCCATGTGGGGAGCTGAGATTCCACCAGGGAAGTGCCAAACCTGTGCTGGAAGCTAATCATGGAATCCAGAGCTCTTTAATCTTCCTGAAAACATTTTTTAGTCACACTGAGACAATACACTTTGTTCTCCTTTGAAGTAGTTTAAAACCAGTCAAATATATCATCAGTTTAGTCCAAGATCTGGGGGAGCTGCTCTTATTATAAAGTATTAGACTGTACCTACTCTACCCACTAAGAGTCCTGCATTTCTAAATCAAATTTCTAATGGTTTCACATAAGAATCAGAGAGAACTGATTCCAGTGTTTCCTTAACATCACTTGAAACTAGATGTGTTTAAGAAACAACTTTAAGAAAAGGAAGGAAAGTCTGAGCCTCGCTGGGCATGTTCTCTGCCCTTTCCATACATTTTGATTGAATGAGCTAATGGTAATAGTTTTTCTGACTTTTGTTCTTCTATTCTTATTATGTTTAAATTCATCCCAACATGGTGACAAACCCACCTGAAAATCTCTGGTTGTTCTGTGGAGTTCAGGAGGTCTAATCTTGGAGGCCACCGAATCTGTGGGCATCCCCTTTGCTTTTAGATTTGGAATAGATTTTGCTCTTTTTTTCTAAGTTCCATTTTGAAGGTAAATGCCTCATGGCAGTCTGACTCCCCATTCCAATTCCTTCCAGTGCCTCTCATGGAGGTGAGATCTAGAGCCTTTCTCAGGTCATCACTCATTGAATGAGTCATGCCCATGAAAGCAGGACCCTGCCTTTATGCATATTCCCCATGCCCTCCACACAGGAAAAGCCCACCTTTCCCAAGGACTTATCAGCTTGGGGTCCAAAGGATATCACTGTTCAGGAACAAAGCAGAGTCTATAGTCTGCACCTTTGAGCCTTGCCTGCCAATCCAACTCTCTTATACTCCAAGGTTCCTTGTGTAGGCCTCCAAGGGGATGTCCTCTGCCTATGAATTTGATTGAGGACCCCCTCCCTGTCGATTGAGTATTTGCCTTCAAAATTCACATGATGAAGCTATAACTCTCTATATACTGATTATTTAGAAGAAGGATGGGGGGGGGAACAGGTATGGGTGAGGTCATGAGGGTAGAACTTATGATGGAATCAGTTTCATTTTGAGAAGAGGAAGAGTAGCAATGCCCTCATTCTTTTGCTATGTAAGGACACAGCAAGAAAGTGTCCATCTCTGCCAGAAAGAGGCCTTCTCCAGGAATCCACTCAGCAAATACCTGCTTTTAGGTTTCCAATCCTCCTGAACTTTGAGGCTCCCAAGTCTGTGGTGTCTTGGTATGGCACCCTGAGCTGAAGACACTGGTACAGGTGCTAAGCATCACTTCTGCATCTCTACTTAGAGCTTTCCTGCTCAAAAGGGGCTCTGTGCCAGTTTTTATGGCAAATAAATGTTTTTGGCAAAGATAACAATTTTAATGAGAAAATGGGTTCTTTAGTGGAGATCCACCTCCACATGGACTGGTGAGCATTTTCACAGCCTCCATGCTTGGACCTGCTCTGAGAGGTTCACCCATACTCTGATAGGAGCACTAACTATGGTTGGCTTCTCTACAAACACAGAGAGGAAGTGGGTCTACTGGATTAGTTAGCGGATGGAAAGGTTTGGATTCCTTTATGTTTAAAAATCTCTTATACGTAGTAAGCAGTCTCTAAATACTTAAGACATCATCATCTTAATAGAGGACCCTTCTATCTCTTGAAATGGCTGGAAATGACAACAGCAATGCATTCTTGGATATAGATAGCTCTAGGGGAGACTTGCTATTTAGGTTGTCTGAATTTTAAACTGGAAACCACAGCAAATAACCCATTTTACTTTGTGGACCAGTATCAATAAAACTGCATACAGAACTGAAATAATTTTGTGAAATGATACTAGCTGCCATCCATACTTTATATTTTGTATTTTTATTGATTCCAACAAAAATGTGCAAATCCAAGAAATTTGTTTTATGATCCTTTTAATAAGTGATGATGCACAACTTGAAAAACCCAGGCTCATTGCTGAAATGGACAGAAATGTTAAACCTTTTTTTGTTCACATTTAAGAAACATTTAAGGAGGAACATTTAAGGAACAAACTATTTGGTAGAAGTCTGGCTGAAATACTCCATAAAATAGAAGTAGATTTAGTTGAAGAGCATGCTGGTCTCCTGAGTTAATTTCATTTTTATAGAAATATACTTCACATATCATAAAACTCACCATTGTAATCCAATTAATGTTAGTATATTCATAAAACTGTGCAACTATCATAACTATCTAATTTCAAAGCAATTTCATTACCCCCAAAAGAAACTGTACCCATTTAATTTTACAGTTAAATTGTTTAGCATGCCTGAGGTCATTTGTGTGACCATGATATTTATTGAGAACTTTTGAAATTTTATGTAGTGCCTGAAGTAGGTAAATTGGAAGAGGAAAGTTTGTACTGTAAGCTGTCTTTTAACATAGATCAAACGTGAACTAAAGTTTGTGGTGTAAATATTTAACAAGTTAAAAAAAAGCCAATTGTCTCCCTCCTGACATCAGTGTTCGCATAATGGCCAGCTAGTATTTAGAAGCATGAAATATGCTGCTGACAATGTCTCTTGGAGTCCACTGGATTCAAATGTCGCCAGAAATATTATTTTGGCAAATACTAAGTGTGTAAGAAATGTCATTAACGCTTGGAAAGCAAGGCGTCTATTGACCATTAACAATTATGGATTATCCATTCACACAGCTCAGAGACTGTGTTGTCTTCGCCTTTATTCCCCAAGCTGCCAAGAGAATTAATTTAATTCAAGTTTTGTCTCCTAATTTCCAGTCAGACCACCCTCTGGGCATCAATCCCAGGCTGGCTTTATCAACAGCAACAAAACTCTGACAGTTTGAAGCTTGCATCTAAAAACATGCAGCGAGGGAAGCTTTCAAAAGAGCGAGACATTGACTTTCAAAATAGCTCTGTCTATTGCCTGCGATCTTGATAAGGAGACTTTCCAATGAAGAATGTGCGGGGTGGGCTGCTGATAGCAAAGCTGTCTTTCCTGGGGAAAATGTGGCATCTTCAGTTTACATCAACTTGCTCTCATCTGAGACAAAAAGTGTAAGTAAAAGGCAAAAGTTTATCCTCTCCTGCTTCACTGTGGCAGACAAGAAATATTTTCCTATGCTCTTCAAAGGAGGGAAGGTTGTTGGAACTGGAGTTGACTGTAAGCTCAGTTGCTGCTGTGGTAACATCTTTAAGCATCATACTCACCAAAAGGTGACTTTGCATCCACCAGTGTCATTGGTAACTCCAGTCCTTTAGCTCAGGTCTAACCTATTCTTTAGTCAAGCAGTGAGGATGGCACCAGCCCAGCAGAGCAGCGGGGACCACCCTGCAGCAGGTGTAACTGGCTGCTATTCCATCACCTCTGAAGATTTAGTGGTAAGGTGCCTATTTGAGAATTTTTCCTCCATTTGGAGGGAATTTACACACATTATCAGGTGTGGCTCTGTGAAGCTGTTTCTCTGCCACTGGGTCTTTTAAAGTCACTACAAGCACCTTAAGAAAAGGATAATGGAAAGCAAGATACAGTGTCTATACATTGGTGCCCATGTAGGATGGGTCTAATACAGACCAAAAATCCTTAGCTAAAAGAAAGAGTTTTTATTTGTCTGTAAAAACAGGAATATAGCATTGCAATTGGATATGTCTGAGGTTAAATCTTTGCTCTGTTGTTGGTTGGCTGGGGATTGGGTTTAACCTTTATCACCAGTGAAATGTGGAATAGTGTTACTGAGTTAGTAACACTGTAGATTAGAGAACCTCATATACACATATATAAGGCACCTAGCAAATAGCATTCAGTCATACCCTTATATTTGCTGCCAATGCTGTGGGACATCACCACAATTTTTATTAGTTCAAATGCCTAAAAAGACACATATCACAAATATGTGATTAAATATATTTAAAGCAAAAATACATTTTTACTTCCTTTGGAGCAATAGTCTCCCATATAAATGGCAAGGAAGATTTGGTGAATATTAAATCTCAGAATTCTCAAACTTTGGGGCATTCCAAAAATATGTGCCTGTTTGCTTTTGCACTGCCCACTCCCTTGATATGCCATACCACATACGACTGAGGGTGCCACGACCTCCATGGTAATAGCCTGGCATGTTCCAGGCCTGGCTGTGGAAGGACTAGGAATTGCTACTGTGCAATCAGAACTGGTTATATGAAAAACTGGGACCTGCTGAAGGGTCACTGCTGGGCTCCCAGATGGAAACAATGACCACACAGTGGACATTTTACTGAGTATGGTGATATCCAAAGTGGGAAGGGCAGGAGTGCTCACTGATGTTCACAGAGTCAGTTGGAAGTGGCCTGTGACCCTTAGTGTGACTGCAATGCTAGCTCATAGCTTCCTGGGGATCCCGTTCAGTTCAGGGGGAAGCCTTTCTGAAAAGTCAGGGCTGCTACTTTTCCTCCAGAACTGTGACAGGAAGGAATCATAGACCACTTCCCACTGTGCTTTGCAGAATTTTCCCAAGAGTCTCAAGGGAAAGACAAAGCCAAGTGTACCACCCTCACCTGCACTTTTGTGTAACAGGAGCCCTAGAGTACAATGCACAATGACTGGTAGGTTGACCCAATGACAGTGGGGACAGTATTGACCTCCCTCAAATGCCTGTTATGTTTTCTGGTGCCAGAGAACCTGGCCACCATGACAGCGGTTGGACAGACCAGTCAGGGCAGGTAACATTTTACCTGCTCCAGAAAGGGACAGTCCTCTATTCTTAAACCCCATCTGAGCTCAGCTGTGGTTTTCCTCCAGAGTCAAGACTCTCTTCTGCATAGACAGCCATCTTTTAGATGTGATGAGACCATGGGCAGAAAGCATTGACAGGAATTTATATTTCTGTGATTAAAAAAAAAACATAATAAAACAAGAAAGACTCTGGGAAGAAAACATTGATGTTGTTGTGACACTTCTCCTCCCAATGGCCACCAGGAAGTTGAGATCCTTTGCTGTTGGTATTCAGTGGAGACAAAGATGCTCTGAAGCTTGGTTGGCTGGGGGCTTCCTGTGGCTAGTTCCTAAAATATACATGAGCCTTAAAGACACATCTGCAACGTGGTTACCATTTCAGGTAAGTCTGGGGTTAAAAAAGTAAGGTATCATTACATGAAATGCATGTCACTTTCAGCAAAATAGAGATATAAAAATGCTAAAATTACACACTTCATTTCAACCAGATGTTGGAGAGCCTTTCTTTGGAAATGTGGTCCTCACTACTGCATGGGGACACAGACAGATGCTCAGTGGCACTTCATTACTTCATTGCGAGTACATCGATGTTGCATAAAGGGTGTTGTAGAGTGATATTTGCCACACTCCATGTCGACTGCAGGCTGAGATGGCTGCAGCTTTAGAGAACAGATGGGACTTAAAGTTCTCATTAAATTCCCATCTCCATTGCTTTTGATGAAGAGCTCCAGAGATAGCTTTAAGTGAATGTTCAAAGGTAATGCTCTGGGTTTCTACAATGCATACAATTTTTTGAGGGTGTTGCACTAAAGCATAAGAAATGCTTAGGTATGACTTTTATTGGCCATCTTTTGAGGACTACACCATGTGCCACTTACTGGCAAAGTTTTTTTTCTTTCTAAATAGCATGTCTTTCTAAATAGCACCTTGGTCCAGCCACCATTCCTGAGACTTTCACCCCTTTTATTGAAGCCAGGAGAAGGAAATTACTTGGAAGAGGTGGTGGCTCTGTGTGAGCTGTGATGTTCAGCTAGTGAAGCCTTTTTGAAAGTCTCACTTAGCTGACTAGGGTAATGCCTGGACCTCAGAGAGGGGAGAGCTAAGAATAAAACTCTCATTCTTATTGAACTAAATAGCCAACAGAGTTGAGGCTAAGGACCTGGGGTTAAAATCTGTCACAATTGGATTTCAAATTGTGATTCTGACCATCATAAGCTCTGTAACCCTGGCATGTTACTGGGTGTTTTTGAGCTTCAAGGTTCCTCTCTATCATTTACTAATAATTTTTACTCCACAGAGTTGTTGTGTGGTTTAATGAAAAAATAATATTTCAAAGCACAGCATGAAGCATCTGAGGATAGTGCCTATATGTTAGTGCTACTGTGCAGTGTGTGTCTGTGCATGCACACACATACAAATACAAGTAAAGTTACCAAATGTTACCAAGGAAGTATATATTTAACATTCCAGAAGCTTTTCTTTACCACAGGACTCATTTCCTAACTCATAGAACTTCCTCCCAGATACACAATTTTTTTTGTCATAGCAGTTCTCATTATTGGATTAAAAAAAAACACATTATTAGTATGACCCAAATATTTCTAACCAAGGGGTATTTGGGCATGTCATGCTTTTTTTGTGTGCACTTCTATAAAAAATAATGAAAATATATATTCTGACAGTCGTGTGGTGTGAGTAGGATTGCTCAGAAATTGTCAATATTGCCTGCGATTATAACCCTTAACTCTGATGGCCATGGATTTTGGGTCAAGAGCATCTATTGCACTCGTTTATTTTCTTAAATGGAGCAGCATTATTTTCAAACATTGCAAACACAATTTTACTATTGGGAAAATCGAATTGATGCTTAGTCTGATATTTAAATGTCTCAAAAAGGGAGGTGGTGATGGATGAGAGCTAGAAAGAGTGTCTGGCAGAAGGGGAGTGATGGCTAAGTCCAGCAAAGAGGTAAAGTGGCTTCTGGCCAATAGTGTCAGCCAGTCCCAATCTGCTCCTTCTGTTTCCATGTCAAGAGTTGGAGGTCAGATATCCCCACCTGCCAATGTAGTTGGGTTTTGAACCCTAGTGTCTGTCATGAGTGGGAGTGTTAATATCCTAACAGAAGCCAGAGAAACATTCAGACTGAAGTGCCCTCTGGTAGGACAGGTAGCAATGACTTGTCTAGACTTTTGTAGTAATGGGCTTTTCTCAGATACAGATTTTGTTATCAAGGTGCAAAATAATTCCAGTAATCATATGGTTACTTTATGAATAAACCAGTTCTTTTACCCCAAAGTTGCTTTCATTAGATTGTTAAGCAACATCTGAGTAAAGATTGAACTGCATTTTTCTTTATCTGCTCATGGTTTTAGTTTTGTTCACTGAATATTGTGACGTTTTAATGAAAGTTTTGTTGATTTGAATAGCTAGCTATATATATATATATATATATATACATCTGAATCTGTATCAGTATCTATGTCTGTATTTATTTATACCTATATATCTATACCCACTTATATTAGTATCAATACATACATCAAAACGATATCTGTATTTATTGGGTCGGCAACTAAGTAATTGCGGGTTTCACACATATATGGCTTCAGTTGAATTTTTAGGTTTGCAGACGTAGTACAAATGTAAAACACATTTTGTATTTGATAGTTGGCTATTCAGCTGTTAATCAGTAAAAAAAGTTTTTTGATCTGTTTTGTAGTTTTTGTTTGGCGTTCGTTGAAAAATGGAAAATCAAAAGGAACATTTTCGTCATATTTTGCTTTTTTATTTCCGCAAAGGGAAAAACGCATCACAAGCTCATAAAAAGTTATGTGCTGTTTATGGTGACGAAGCCTTAAAAGAACGGCAGTGTCAAAATTGGTTTGCCAAATTTCGTTCTGGTGATTTTTCACTCAAAGATGAAAAACGCTCTGGTCGTCCAGTTGAAGTTGATGACACCCTAATCAAAGCAATAATCAATTCGGACTGTCACAGTACAACACGTGAGATTGCAGAGAAGCTTCATGTATCACATACATGCATTGAAAATCACTTAAAACAACTTGGCTATGTTTAAAAACTCGATACATGGGTTCTTCATGAACTGAAAGAATCACAGTTAACGCAACGCATTAGCAGCTGCGATTTGCTAAAGAAACGTAATGAAAATGATCCATTTTTAAAACGACTGATAACTGGCAATGAAAAATGGGTTGTTTACAACAATATCAAGCGGAAAAGATCGTGGAGCAGGCCAGGTGAACCAACTCAAACAACATCAAAAGCTGATATTCATCAAAAGAAGGTTTTGTTATCAGTTTGGTGGGATTACAAAGGAATTGTCTACTTTGAACTCTTACCACCCAACCGAACGATCAATTCTGATGTCTACATTGAACAACTAACGAAATTAAACAATGCAGTTGAAGAAAAGCGGCCTGAATTGACAAATCAAAAAGGTGTTGTATTCCATCATGACAATGCAAGGCCACACACATCTTTGGTCACTCGGCAAAAATTAATGGAGCTTGGTTGGGATGTTTTGCCACATCCACCATATAGTCCTGACCTTGCACCATCTGATT
The DNA here is from genome assembly GCF_964339955.1 of Pipistrellus hanaki. Taxonomy (NCBI): domain Eukaryota; kingdom Metazoa; phylum Chordata; class Mammalia; order Chiroptera; family Vespertilionidae; genus Pipistrellus; species Pipistrellus hanaki. Next base: position 24,169,369 of record NC_140506.1, on the reverse strand, counting down.
ACTTTTTGTTTCGATCTTTACAAAACTCCTTGAATGGTAAAAATTTCAATAATGATGATGATGTCAAATCGTACCTGATTCAGTTTTTTGCTAATAAAAACCAGAAGTTTTTTGAACGTGGGATTATGATGCTGCCTGAAAGATGGCAAAAGGTCATTGATCAAAATGGGCAATACATTACAGAATAAAGTTATTTAGTTCCATGAAAAAATTGTCTTTGATTTTCTTTAAAAAATCCGCAATTACTTAGCTGCCGACCCAATATATATCTACCTATATCAATATCTATATCAATTTATGTACATCTTACCTACAATATCTTTGTATATTTATACCTACATATATAAATGTCTATAACAATATAATATCTAAATCAATACCTATATTTATCTGTATTCTTATATCTATAAAAATATAATAGTATCAATATCTATATCAATAGCATATCAATACTTATTTATATTCACATCAATATCTGTATCTATCTATATCCATATGAAGCATACCTTTACTTATGCCTACACTTGTACGTCTCCCTACAACTGCACCTGCACCTGTTTCTGCACTGGCCCTGCACCTACATCTACGTACTTCTATATACAATAGCTTTACAAACTTCATGTTCGTGAAAGTCATGGCCAAAGAAAGGAATACTAATTTCTCTGCAGCTGATCTCAACAACAAAAAAAAAATAGAATCCTCCTACAGATATGGGATATCCCAGACTAGAAAACTATAATCTTATTCTTCCCAGGTGACCACATTACACACACACGTTTTGTGAAGAATCTGTGTGTGTTAGAACCTCACCTGTTCACTGAGCAGTCCTGTGTCTAACCTGGGTGCTGTGCATCCACAGGAGACTTCTGTTCCATGGCCCTGGCCCGTGTGCTGCTTCTCTGTCCTGTTGTTAGAATGTCTGTCCTGTATGCATGGCTGAGTGTTCTGCGTCCAAGATACATTACGGAGCTTCAAAATGCATTCGCAACAAATCTGTGGGCCTCCATAACAAGGACACACAAACTCAGGCAACACTGAGACAGGTTTAGAGTTTCTGTGGGGATTTTACTTGGTGAAATGACTTCCATCTGTCTTCCTGAACACTCCCCCGGGAGGGTTAACTCCATTTCCTCGCTTCCTCCCTCCCTGCAATCAGGATCGATTCTGGGAGCCCTTCATTACTACATACAGGGAACACGTGTGTTGACATGATTAGCAGTGTTTAGAACTGGTGTTTTCTGGGACAAGGAGGCGACAGACGGTTGCGTTAGTCCGTCAGGCCATCAAACCAGAGGCTCCGTCTACCTTTTTCAGGCAGAAAGCCTCTTAAATTGAATAATTGTCATTTTCCAGCTCTCAGTGAGACCAGAAATCACTAAAAATCTCATTTAAACTTTCCATTCTAGTTCTCAAGCAAATTTACAGCAGAGGTCAGTCCTTTTGCAAGATTGCTGGAGAGAATTCCTCATCAGAACAGAGGTATTTTTCTCCATTGTCAAACCCCCTACCTTCCATCAATTTTTCTCGTCATCTCACCCATCTTATTATGACCTTCCTGGGATAAAAGAAGTACAGCTCTAACTCTTTTTTTTCTACAAACGGTGCCTCCTGTGTGTGATGTGGTTAATATTGATTATAAATCACAGTCAGCCCAGCCAGCACAGCACATCCCCCACCGTCCCTTCCCCAGCTAGGGAGACTGTTTTCTGCCTTTCACCTGCTACTTTGGATATTTCTTCTTTTAAAATGAAATCACCACTCCTAATTGTATTTATTTAGACTCCAAAACAACCACAATGACTCCGTCAGGAACAACCAGAAACGGAATCGGACGAGAAGTCCTGCCACTGACAGCAGTTCCATGATCTAATTTACCGACAACTCAGATAATTCTCAGCTAGAGCTCCGGGTCCCCTTGGGTTACTGACTCAGAGGTCAAATAAAGGAGAAGAAGGGCTGGGGGTCACCTGCTCTTTTTCTGATCTGTATCTCTTGAGTATACAGTTTTAAGAAACGTGCAATTTTGATCTAAGCTATAATATTCCTTAATGAGCCTGTGTGCAGATGTGCAGAGTATAGAAAGGAATGAGAATACTGACAATTAGTAATCTTGTTTTCTTTTACAAGCTTTTCCAGTGATGATAAATTCAACTTTGGCCACTTGGGTTTTTACTGTTACTTTTAAAAATCCTGATCGCCATTAGGTTTTTCCAGGCTGATTTGATTGGAGGGACATTATTCCTCAGGCTATGGATATAGCCTCTTCCCCATCTAGCTGACTTTAGCATAAAAATAAAATTGAATCATAAGCAATGAAATTTTATCTACTCGACTGTCTATTCTTAACTGGAGTTAATAATGCTTGATTTTGCTCTTTCTCCCTAAGTAGCATGAAATATATAAAGGTGAAGTTAACACATCTCCACAATGGTTAGGTCACAAATATATTTTTATTAAATTTACTTGTGTTGTGTTCATTCTTTCTTAACCAGATAGTGAAAGCGGCACTAGACTCATTTTCTTATAAAATTATTCTAATAGAGATGAGTGATTTTTCTTCAGTAAAAAACAAACAAACAAAACTACCAAAACTAGCAAAAAAAGGCGATATCCTATATAATAAAAGGGTTATATGCAAATTGACTGAACAACAGAATGACAGGTTGCTATGACGCACACTGACCAACAGTGGGCCTCTGGTGAAATAATAAAAAAGCAATGATTGCAACAACATTAACAGTGAGAATAAGGACAAGTTCTTATTGATTAATCTGTTACTTTGTGCTTAATTCTTTCTGAAATACTCATAAGCAGAATGATTTGGGCTGGATGGCCCTTGTGTGACACTGAGGAAGGAAAGACAATTTCCTTGATGAATTCAGGAGTGTCTGCCCCAGAACAGGGGAGTCCTTCAGGGTGAGGACTCGCCTGAAGAGAAAACCCAAGGGTGCTGGGAGTGCCAGGGATGTGCACAAGAAGAGCCATTTCAGGGAAGATAAAGGGGTTGATGAAGAGTCATTTGCAGGTGGAGTTGGACAGTGGGTAAAGCAAACAAATGTGTGGTAGGAGCATTTGCAGTCGGGCTGTCATCTCAGGTCTTTAGACAGTGCCTGTAGGATTAAAAAAGTAAGAAGTAACAGGAGGGGTTTGGAGGTCAGAATGGGCAGGCCATATTGACCTGTTGACCCTGAGGGAGGGAAGGGCACATGACTACGCTTTTAGTCAAGACACAGACAAAGAAAGAGGATGAATGAACCCATGACCAGGCAGCAGAGATTGGTGGTGCCTCTTACGGGTGTCATTGTTCCCAAAAGTGAGTTTCTGGAACGTGGGAACCATAAAGGCCATCATGAGCTCAGTGGCACTGACCCTGCAGTGACTCACAAGAAGGCACTCGGTTGCTCACGGGTTCCTCCCCATAGTTTGGAGTTCTGCACCCTTCTCATGATTGGTGTATGCTCTGTGGCTACTGAAAAGTTTCATTATGTCACTGCACACGGAAACAAACACAAAGCAAACACATCTTTCTCATGGTAAAAACTGCTTCCTTTTCTCAGAACCAAAACCACATCTCTTTTTGGGGATCTGCCAGGAGCAACTCTGAGAGGCTCAATGCATTTGAGAAAGAAGACAAGTCTCTGGGAATGCTCTGTTCCTGAGCTAAGGTGTAGCTAGCTTAGGTGTAAGGGCCACATGCTCTGAATCTCTTTAGGCAGCTTCAACTGGAAAGCATGTTGAACTTTCGGTAAAATTGTGAAGATAATAATATTTTTAGTGGAGGAGTGACCTGTGGGGCCACTGAGGCCACTTGCATTATGTCATGGTCACAGAGAAGTTACCTGGAAGTCAGGGCAGTTTGTACATTGGGCTGACACTCACCCTCTTCTGAAGCTGGCCACAGTAATGGCTTTAGTTCACTATCATCAGCACAAAAGGTTACATATGGCATTTCCTTAAATTAGTGTGGGTTTTGGGGAAGGCTCTTCTAGTACAGTCTGCTGGGTTGACTGCTCTTAAATGTACTGTGGCTACCCATGACTTCTAAAAAGATCCTGAGAACCCCAAACAGAGAGGGGTTCAACTGATACCCGAGGCTCAGCCATCTCCTCCCTCTAGAATGAATATGTGTGCTTGAGGAGTAGTGGATATGACCCATTTTCCTTAACCATTAGCACAGAGCCCTGGCTGGAAAGACCTTCAGCCTGCAGGCTTATTGCTGCTAGTTAAACATGCCATCACGTGGCCAGGTTCCCAGGCAAGTGTTGCTGAGACCTTTGTCAGGCACAGAACCGTGGGAATCTGGAAAGACATTGGCCCACCTTAGGGGACTCCCAGATGGCTTTGAGTTTCCCCTATTTTACTGAGGGAGCCTCCCCTAGCTTACTGAGGGAGAGTGAAGGCCATTTTCACTTTCTGTGATCCAATTTCTTCTCAGAAAATGAGCCCTGTCCAACTTGACAATCAAAACCTCAACTCTGCTCGCCTTATCTCTCAATGAGCTGATAATCTGAATGCAGTGGAAAAGAGTCAGATTCAAAAATCTGGTCTGCACCTACCAGCTGTGTGACTTAGACAAGTTACTTACCCTCTCTGAATCTCAAGCTTCCTCCTTTATAGAATAGAGATAAAAATAGGCTTGTACAGGGTTAGCATGAGGAATAATGGAGAGTCTGTATGTAAATACATAGCATATTATATGGCACTTAGTAACCACTTAATATATACTGTTAACCATGATGATGCTAATGCTGTTGCAACCATGGTTTTCCTTAGAGGAGACAACTGCACTCATTATACTTTTTAGGGAGAAAATTAAAGTTAGTAAACATTGTATAGTTTCAGATTCCAGAGGGAGAAGGGAGAGGGGCAGGATGTCTGGCTCCTCGCTGAAAACCGCCAACCTGCTCATCACTTATTTTCTGCAAGTAACAGAGTCAAAAGTGGATGCCTCCGCTGAGCTCTGCAGCCATGCAGGATGAGAGACTGGTGACCTTGAAGTTGAACCAATGGCAACTGTACTCTCTGAAGAGGAGGTGAATGTCATTTAGCTGAAAAAGAATCAGAAGGGCAGATAGGAAGGGATTCATTTGTGTAAGCCAATGTTTACTACCCCAATGTGAGTTTTCAAAATTAAGGATACATTAAACATGAGATTAAAGGCATTGTTAATTTTGCTATTTCAGGTTAAAATGGACAAAAGAAAAACACTATGTTGTTAGAGACAACAATAAGTTCAATGTTTTTTGTTTTGTTTTTGTTTTTAGTTTTGTGGAAGGCAAATCACCTTTCTTAACCAAATGATGTGTCATCACTTAAGGACACTCTTTGTATCCCTGATCTTTTGATGGTCATGAAGATCTTAAACATTACATTTTAATAAAACATTAGTATTATTAAGATGTAAAAATCAACTGGTAAATAAAGTAGATGAAATAATATACATGCATTAATATTCTTTCCATTAAATTAAAAATTATTTTTTTTATTGATTTCAGAGACGGAAGGAGAGGGAAAGAGAGAGAGAAACATCAGTGATGAGAGAGAATTATTGATTGGCTGCCTTTTGCATGCCCCCCACTGAGAATAGAGCCTGCAACCTGGGCATGTGCTCTGACCAGGAATAGAACCCTGACCTGGTATGGAGGTTGACCCTCAACCACTGAGCCATGCCAACTGAGTTCTTTCTGTTAATTTTTATCTTAAATGATGTGTCCAGAAACTTAAAAAAAAAAAAAAAGATCAATGTTGTTGTTTGAATGGATTCCTTCAATTCTATATTTTTCATGTAGTTTAACCTTTTATGCATTAACTTATTATGCCTTTGAAAATAAACAAATATAAACCATTGAAATGTTTGGCAATTATTGTGTCACATGCCCACTACCGTGCATGTGTGTCTGAGAGCCTTTTAGTTCTGCATCTGAGCAATATCCTCTAATGTTTCTTGAAGTTTTGCAGAATTTTTCAATAAGCAATCAGAACATCTTCAAGCTAAAAATAAGTAGCTGAAGTGAAGAAATTTGTCCCTTATTCAGTAGCACTAAAATATCCTATCCTTTTTCATGTCATGGTTTGAGAGTTCATTGCACATACACAATTATATTTAAATGAGGAGTGAAGTTTCTCTTACTGTTTGATGTGGAAAATCGATGTGATTGGGATTTTAAATTACACATTGTTTGAGAAACAAATAAATCAGTGATTACTTGATTTGGTTTCTAAATAGCTCTGAATGTGCTGGATGAGAACACATGATTTAGAAAAGGTTAAAGGAAACTTCTGTGACAGGGAAAGATGGTGTTTGTAATTATGTATTGAACGTTAAAATACTTGTGTGGATATAAAAAACATCTGATTTCCCTGAGTTTTCCAAGAAAGTATTTCTTTGGCTGTTTTTTTTTTGTTTGTTTGTTTGTTTTTGTTTTTTTCAAAGTAAGAACTTAAAATATAATGTATGGTTGAGAAAGGATATCTACAACCAGATCTTGGAGACCAAGTGTCATTATGAGAAAATTTCCCAGTTTAAAAAAAAAAAAAGATATATGTAAATTATATAAAGTACATTATTTTAATATATAACTAATCCTTTTTACCATAGTAAAAAAAATAATTTTCATACAAAATTTTGCTAGTTGTATTATTAATTTCTTATTGTTTTTCTTAATATGGCATCCAAAGGGGTGGAGGAATTCTGATTACATATTTAGTGAGCAAATTTGTTTTTACTATTTTAAGATAAAAGGTTATAATTAGCACAGACACTCAATGCATTAAAATATATAACTATTAAAATTATTGAGAACACAAGGAAGAATAGTATAGTCTCTGAGAGTTCTCCCAGTTCTGAGGTGGTATCGTCCGGCTCTGAGGACTCCTCTCCCCTAAGAAGCCCATGCAAGTCTCCATTGTCCCCCTCAATGCAAGATATTAACTCAGATGGGTGAAACAGATATGTAAAAACTAAAAGGAGTATGCCAAGATATGATCTTTCTTCCTTCCATATTCTCTTTTTAAATTTATTTTTTCCATCACCATCTATCCCCTTCATGCCCTCTTCCATTTCCACCAACACTTCTCCCCCTGAAATCACCACACTGTTGTCTATGTCCATGAGTTCTCTCTCTCTTATTTGTTTTTTGCTCAATACCTCCACTGTCCCCCTCTCCCTGCACCCATACAAGAGCTGCCTGCCTGCTCACTATCTAGGAATCTGTCTCCATTTTCCTTGGTAGTTCAATTTGTTCATTAAATTCCATGTATGAGTGAGATCAAACTGCTAAGGTGCTTTTGCTTCTCTAACTGGCTTATTCCTTTTTATGTACATATTAGAGGCCCAGTGCATGAAATTTGTTCATGGGAGTGTGTGTCTGCACCCTCTCCAATCTGGGACATCCTTCTCACAATCCAGGACTGCTGTCTCCCAACTGCTTGCTTGCCTGCCTTCCTGATTGCCCCTAACTGCTTCTGCCTTCCAGCCTGATCATCCACTACCAGCCTGATTGATGCCTAACAGCTCCCCTGGCAGCCTATTTGCCCCTAATTTCCCTCCCCTGCAGGCCTGATTCCCCCCAACTTCCCTTCTCTGCCAGCCTGGTCACTCCTAATTGCTCTCCCCTACTTGCCTGATCACCCTCAACTGCCTCCAGTGCAAGCCTAGTCACTCCCAACTGCCCCCCACTACTGGCCATCTTGTGGTGGCCATCATGTGTCCACATGGGGGCAGGATCTTTGACCACATGGGGGCAGCCACCTTGTGTGTTACAGTGATGGTCAATCTGCATATTACTCTCTTATTAGATAGGATAGAGGCCTGGTACATGGGTGGGGACCAGCTGGTTTGCCCTGAAGGGTATTTGGGATCAGGGTGGGGGTTCCCCTGGAGCATGGGAAGGCCTGAGAAAGGGGCCTGTGGTGGTTTGCCGGCCAGCTACACCCCCCAGCGACCCAAGCAGAGGCCCTGGTATCTGGAATTTATTTATCTTCTACAATTGAAACTTTGTAGACTGGAGTGGAGGCCTAGCTGACCAGGGCTGCAGAAGCTTAGCTTCCTCCATTGCCAGGAAAACCCAAGCCTGCCTCCTGCTCTCTGTGGCTGCAGCCATCTTGGTTGGGATTAATTTGCATACTTGCTCTGATTGGTTGGTGGGTGTGTCTAAGTGGGTGTAGCAGAGTGGTGATTAATTTGCATATTACTCTTTTATTAGATAGCAGATATATATTTCAGAGTGGAAGGGAGAGGGAGAGAATCATTGATCAGCTGCCTCTTGCACATCCCACACTGCAACCTGGGCATGTGCCCCAGCCTGGAATCTAACCAGGACCTTCTAATTCAGGGGTCCTCAAACTTTTTAAAGTGGGGGCCAGATCACGGTCCCTCAGAGAGCTGGAGGGCCGGACTATATGAACTACTAATTCCTACTGTAACACCTCGGCTGCGCTCACTGCCCAAAAAACCTGGCGGGCCGGATCAGACTCCTCTGTGGGCCGCATGTGGCCCACGGGCCGTAGTTTGAAGACCCCTGAATCTAATTAATAGTTTGGCATTCAATCAGTGAGACATGCTGGCTGGGTCAGAGCTGAACTTGAGATCTTTATAAACAAACTCCACACCACTACCTTTCAAAATGGCATATCTTTGCACCCAATTGCAGAGATCAGAACCAGGGTCCATTGGTTCCATGTTCCTTTATCTTGGCCCTGGAATGCAGTTTACTACTAGGACAGTTGGCTTGGCCATCAAGGTCTACAGACTCATCTCAATCTCACTATCCTTCTGCTTTCCTCGAACTGCTACCTCATTTTCCTACTTTGATCTTGTTCAGGATTTTTTTTTTTTTTTTTTTTGTAGGAGCCAGACTTTACTTAAAATCTTATAAATATTAACTTGGGAGACATTGCCCAAGTACATTCACAATCTTCAATTGTTTCACTCGTCATTTTTAATAAAATAAAGAATTTTCAATGGTTGACCAGACCCTGAGGGCTCTGACCAGGCCCCTCTCCTCTCTGTGCCTTACCTTTTCCACCATTCAGTTCCCACTGCTCTTTGAATTTTAGCAGAACTGTCTTTATTCATTTCTTGAACATGTTAAGTTTGTTTTTGATTCACAACATTCCCAGGCTTTTTGTTTTGTCTGGGATACTCTGACTTCCACACCTGTAGGCCTGAGTTTAAATATTACTTCCTCCATTCACCCCAGAGCTAGTTCGACCCTGTTTCTGCCACTCTCAAAAAATTACATGTTCTTAAATATAATGTTTTCATACTATCTGATTGTTTCCTTCATAATGCTTATTGCCTTTATGATACGCTATCTAGTAATATGTAGACTTATGTGCATTGTTTAATGTCTGTGCTTTCATGAGCCTAAAAGTATGTGTTTACTACTGTTAGAATACTCAGTTCAATGCCTGTACAGCATGTGGATGGATGGAAGGATATGTGGAGATATGGATAGAGAAAACTTGAGAGGATTTGAGAACATTTAGAAGAAAAAAAAAATTTTAGACCGTTAAAGGAAACCAAACATAAACAACTGGAAAACAAATGAATGATAATATACCTTTGTTCAGTTAATCTATATTTACTACACATTCTTCTTTAATTGTTTCTTCTCTTATTTTATTTCTAGTGCAAATTGAAATGTTACTTTTCAGAAGTTGAACAAAATTCTTCCAGGAACATTACAAGAAAACCTGAGGACATAATTACTCAGAAGACACAATTTCTCTTTAATAAATAAATCTCTGCAGATGCTGATTTGGGCGTATAATATAAGCATGCAGACCTTCTGCTCCCTTGCTGATATTATTGGAAAGAATGCATTTACTGCAGAAAGTCTTACCCAGTCCTTGTGAGCAGTGAGAACATGGGGTGCCCTCATCTTCTCCCAGGAGCTGTCACTTGCACATTATCACGCCAGCCACAGTTCAGATCCTTATCACCCTACTTAGGTTTGCCATGTTTTCATCTCTTACTTAGACATATTTTCCCCTTGGATGATAGTAAAGGGCATCTTCAGGCACCCCTACCTCTCATATTGAATTGTGAATTTGTTGTGGTGGATTAGATTAATCAAAATGGCCTTAGAAAAAATATCTCCATGTGTGCTTTTCAAACTCAAATAACTTCTGTCAATTCTTTTTCTATAGACACTGCTTTCTGTAGTCCATTCTCACACGCTGGTTCCCTATATTTCATGCAGTTAAAGATGTACTTATCCCATTCCTTGGTGGCTTGAATTTATATTGTTTAAATTATACCTAAGCGGGAAAGGCAAGGATTAGAAAAATAACATCAGAAGTGGAAGCAGGCAATATTTAAGCTATTTGTTTTCAGTAGAACAAAACATTTAGAGTACTCTCACTTCCATCAAACTTTTTAAAACCATATATTTGAAAAATTTAACAAAAGCCTATCTGAATAGAGGTGGTATTACAAATCTAAAACACTGATATCTAAAGAGTTTATTAAACATTTATTCAAAGGATGAATATCTTAGAGTTTTCCATTATCCCTTTGATTCTCCCCCACTTTCTAAATAAATAAAAAAAAATATATATATATATATATATATATATATATATATATATATATATATATTTAAATTCCTTTATTGATTAAGGTATCACATATTTGTCCTCATCCCCCAATTCATATCCCAAACTCCTCCTCACGCATGCCCCTACCCCCCTGTTTTTCGTGACCATTGGTTAGGTTTATATGCATGCATACAAGTCCTTTGGTTGATCTCTCCCCCTAACCCCACCCTCCCTTACTTTCCCTCTTGTCAGGAATTAACTTGTAAGATACCATGCAAGAAACAACTTTAAAGATGCTTCTTTTAACCAGAAATTTCTGAGCTAACTCCCCAATATATTTACCATTTATATCTTTGCTTTGTTTATTTTGGCCAATCAATTGCTGCTGTTGGCAAATAAGAAACCCTAAATGATCAATCCTAAGTGACCCCCCTTGAGTCATTCCATCAGAAACCTGTGATCTAGCACTTGCCTAACTTCTGCACACTTATAGTGTATGTCATCTTAGGACAAGTATATTCTGAGCTTACTTTTCAGTTACTTGAAAAAAAATATTGATATTTTCATGGCTTTTCTGTGATCTGTTACATTAGCAATAGAAATTCAAATGAAGTCTGTCTTAATTTATTTGGTATTGATTACCCTATTGATTGGCTGAATAGATTAACAACATATAATTTAAGAAATAGAGAGTAATTATATCTCACTACCCATAATTTTACTATATTTACATTAAACTAACTGCTATGTAAACTTAGTGTATATTATTTTTCCTGTTTTAAAACTGGGCCAATATTTAGTGTCTCTACTGATCTAGCCCTTTTACTTTTTCCAAACATTCACAATACTTTAGAAAATCTATGATTGCGATTGTGCCTTTGAAACAAAACAGAGCAAAACAAACAAACAAACAAACAAAAAAAGCAAGCAAACAAGCCAAAAACTACTTATAATACTTACAACTCATCTTCCTAGTAATCATCTCAGCCTGTATAATAACTTTAATTTATTTTAAATTTTTCTCTCTGTGCTGCCATTTTTAAATTGAACACTGTGGGGTTTCCTAGGAAGACTGCACTTTCTAGAAGAAGCAGGTTATGTCGGGGCTCTCAGCTACCATTCTGTTTCCCAAGCAGGGGCTCCGCTTGTCCTTTCTTTGCTATGCTCAGGACAATTGTGTGTTGTAGACTCCTTTTCGTTAATTTTAGTGTTTGTGGATGACTGGATCTAATTATTTAGACTGTAACCACCCTTAGAACCAAGAAAACCTTTAACAATGGCAAATTATTGCTAAGAACTTAGCAATATGTTCCATACTCAACATTGTTGTGCTGGGTTTATCATGTGTGCCAATGGAATCCTTTGGATTAGAAACATATTTTGCATTCTTCATTTAAAGAAAGGAAATAGGAACAGAGGGCTGCATCCCTGGCTGATAATAGCTGCCCTTAGTCTTTTAAATGTTAAAACAGAAGCAGGATTGGAAATGCATGTTGTTTTGTTTTCCCACTAAATCAAATTTTATGAATAAGTGGTTTTCTTGTTCTAAATTTCATGGTTTAGCAAGCTTTAATGCAAAACTTATTTTTTAAAGAGTGTCTACAAAGATGCTATTATTAATTTGTTAAATATTTTAAAGATAATTTTAGCTCACTAAAAAAGCTTATGATTGGAAAACCACAGTATCTCAATCTATTGGTATATTTTTGGTGGACTGAAACAATAATTGGGTAAATGTTCATAGTAAGCCTAGAAGTGCTGAATGAATTTCCCAAATGGCTTTGCTTTCAGGGAATAGTTATAGCAAGCCAGAGCCCAACCCAACCATTTCGATTTCTTTCTTCAACAACAAGCTAAATAATCCCTTTCTGCCTTTGCATATAATATCTAGCATACTCCTCAGTGAAACTGAAAGAAATATTTCCATCCCTTAGAGATTTTATGAAGTGTGACTTGCACTCTAGATCAGCTAACCTACAGCAGACTCATCAGAAAAATTATCTTACCTATAGTCACAATGGTGATTGAAATATAGCTACATAACCTTGACACTTAAAACGCTTCCATTGCAACTAAATCTCAATAGTAATTTCTTCAGGGAATGTTTTAAAATAAATCAAAATAAATGCATATAAAAGAGAAAGATACCCTGTACATAGGACAATACTTTTATGTGAGGTTTGGTAGTAGCTGGTGTCTTAAATATGACAAAAGTAGACAAAAAATATCACTCCAGTCAAATCATTACATCACCCTTAACAAGTAAATGAATTAAATCTATGGAATGGAAGGGCCCAGGACTCCACTGGGATCATCTGTACCTCTTATCCAATAAGGAGTGCCACTTTGCCTTCGGGCATTCTAATTTACGTGATTCTGCCATCACCTTCTTTGAGACACCATATATATTTTTTATTGTTTTATTCATTTTGTTTTTGACAAATTTTGCTTCACTGAAGTTTTAAAATCTAGATCATGGGGTAACTGAGCCATGTGTGACATCCTCATACCTCAGTGGGAAGGGAAGAGAGCCCTCCTGTCTCACAGGAAAGACAGGTAAGCTGGAGGCAGGATCTACAGTTGGGGGCAGTGTGATGTCATCTTTGTGGAGTTCACTCTATAGATGCCACAAAGCTCATTTATAGGGGCTGCCTAACTCCCAGAGCAGATACATTCTCATAAATCTTGTAGAGAAAGGTCCATAGGGGCAGGGGTTGGGGAAAGGGCTCATTTACAGAAGCACCATTCATACATTCTGTCTGTACCTGGTAGAGTCAAGAAGAAACTGTGTAGGTCAACCTTTAGAATAAGTTCCAGGAGGAAGCACGGATCTAGGTGAGAGAAGAGGTTGTTGAACACAAAATGCACAGATAAAGTAAAAATGCTTAGGGAATTAGAACCTTGGACAAAGTGTGAGAAAGAAGTATAGATTTTTGATTCCAAAATTTCATCTTTTAGATACATGGGTTAAGGTAGAAATCAATTACTTTTTTTGTGTGAAATATTGGTATTTTTTTAAGTGCTATCTAAAGTTATAACTGATTATAACCCTCTCTGCTTCTAAGGGTATGGCATAATTCCCTTCAAAATTCATGGTCATTTTTTTCCCCCTTAAATATATTTTATTGATTTTTTTTTACAGAGAGGAAGAGAGAGGGATAGAGAGTTAGAAACATCAATGAGAGAATCATTGATCAGCTGCCTCTAGCACACCCCCTACTGGGGATGTGCCTGCAACCAAGGTACTTGCCCTTGACCGGAATCGAACCTGGGACCTTTCAGTCCTCAGGCTAACACTCTATCCACTGAGCCAAACCGGTTTCAGCTTTTTTTTTTTTTTGCTTTTTTTTTTTCTTAAATATATTTTATTGATTTTTTTACAGAGAAAGAGAGAGGGATAAAGAGTTAGAAATATCAATGAGAAAGAATCATTGATCAATGGTCATTTTTTTAAAACAACATATTTTGATGAACTACCTTGGTGGGAAAAAGAAAAACAAAGAGATAACAAGACTTTCAATTGTAGGGAATAAATGGAGATTTGGAATAGGTTAGAGAAGAAAGGCAAGGTGAGCAGTACTGGAAGGCTAAGCCTCACCACAGGTGTTGAGGGCTCTACAAAGAATCATCCACCTTGGTGGGGTGACCATTGGACAGATACACTCCCCAGTTCCCACCAAAATTTCCAAGCATACAAATGCCTGGCAGGAGGTGTGTTCCAGAGGAACTTGGAAAGAAGGCTGGTGAGGCATTGTGGGGCAGAGAAAAGACCAGGCAAGAGTGAAATAGAGAATTCATAATGGTCAGAAATCACAGGGGAACTATACAAATTTTAGGGCAGAAAGTATATTTTCTATTAGACAGAGACTATGATCTTTGACTCAGTTAAATGGGGCTCCATAGGAAAAAACGGTTCCCACTGGTACTGGGGTTGAAAAAAAATTGAGAAAATTTTAATTTAGAATTAAAATAAAGTTAAAATTAAGATCATGTAGACAGCCTGGCCAGTATGGTTCAGTGTCATCCCATGCATATTCAAGAGGTCACTGGTTCAACTACCGGTCAGGGCATATGCCCGGGTTATGGGCCCAACTCCCAGAAGAAGGCAGCTGATTGATGTGTTTCTGTCTCTCTCTCACTTCCTTCCTCTCTCTCTAAAAAATCAATAAGAACATATCTAAAATTTTAATTTAATCATATAGACAGCTGATGTGAGGGAAATATTTTAACACATAAAATTTAGTAAAATATTTGAATCTTTATTTAGTCAGATGACTTGCAATATTTCTAAAATTGAGTGACTAATTATTTGGGTGACATATCTTTCTATCTTAAACTTAAAGCCAAACATTTTCATACCATTTAAGTACATGAAAATTATTATGTTGACTCCACAAAAATCCTGGGAAATAGACCAAATTTACTTTTAAATTTAAAAGGAAAAAGAATATAATTGATTATATTCAAAGCCATATATCAAATTTAATGTAGCAACAATAAGGAATTCTTGATTTCCTTAATATGTAATTAAATATAATATCTACCAGACACATTATCTTCTATTGCAGCTTAAATAGCCTGAAATTCCAATCATACTTTTAAACACAGTGGAGTCCCATTTATTCACCATGGTTGTGGTGAAGAGTTCTTGTTAACAAAATATTCTGTTATTGAAACAAAGAGGTTCCAAATATGCTATGAAAGGACCTATAATTTTTAAAGAATTATAATCTTGAAAACTTACCTAATAAGAATAACTACATTTATAATAAATTCAGTTTTTAACTTTTTTATTACACAATTTATCTTGGCATTTTGAAAGGACCTTGAAAATCCAATTTACAATCATAAAATGTCAACATAGATGTAAAGGATTGTGTGTGTGTGTGTGTGTGTGTGTGTGTGTGTGTCAGGAGTCATTTAGCCTGAGTGATAATTTTTAGAAGTCATTTAGCCTGAGTGATAATTAACAATGCCATCTTCACTCCCCACCTATGATATAATGCATAGATCAATATACTGAGGAAACTTCCATAAGTTTTTGCACAATGTTTTCACAGATATCTTGAATAAATTGAGAAGCAGACTAAGAAAATTATATTCCTTTGCACAACTTTTCTTGGGTTTAATGAGAATAACAAACCAACATTTCCAGCAAGGTTTATTGATGCTTCTAGTAATTTTGTATGTTTTCTACTACCAGGTGATTATTTTCATTAACCTATTTTATAACCCCTTTATTTAGTGGAATAAGATATTACCTTGAGTTCTGCAACTGATAGACTCATATTGTTCCTTTCAATCAGCTTTAATAGTATCATCGACAAGTTTTGTAAAAGTGAAACAAAATGCAGAAGATAATGTAAAACAAGAACATAATGCCACACTGGCTGAATTCATTTAAAGAGTACCTTGCATATACCCCTCAAACCTTGAGTTCCCATTATATTGTAGGGAATTTTATTATTTCTAAGTGAGATTTTAATGATACTTTCTATGTTTAAAGAAAATCAGAGAAGCTTGCTTTAAAATAGAATAGTAGAACATGCCATCAGTACCAGATCTTTTAACCAAAGAAAATGGAAATAAATCCTTGGGAGATAAAAATCACAGAAAGTTGGCATTTAGTTACCCATGGATCTTACAATTACAAGGCTCAGGGTTGCAGTAATGCTATTCCTCAGACAGTGCCAATATTGTGTTCATACACTGCCTTCCATCAAAGGTTTTCACATGTGACTTCTAAAATCCAAGTCACCCTCTCTGAGACAGGAGACCAGACGTCCTGCTTTTGGTGGGACAGTCCCAATTTTTAACAATTTGTCCCGCATCCTGTGGTGTTTTAAAAAAGTCCTGATTTTTGGAAAGAATGCACCACAAACTAGGGATCGGTGGGAGAACGGGAAGGGAATATTGGTTTTCAGCGGCCATGTGGCTATTTAGCCAGGATATGAGTCTTATATTATTTTTTTGTTAATTTTATAATGTTAAACTTTAATAATAACAAATAATTGTTGAGAACTAATTATCGAGAACAGCTTATCAAAGTTCGCATTGTTGATCAGTTGTTAGAATTCGACCACCATTGTTTGGACTTAATGAACAATGGTATTTTTTGGGATTGGCAACGACGAAAACATTTTGTAACTGTCTCTCAGACAATACACATTGTACTCCGTGCTAGTAAGCTAGTTAAACAAGTGATGTCATTACAAATCAGCTATTCAGATAATTTAGGCAATTTATTTATTTATTTCATAAATACATGAATTTTCTTGAATTTAGCAGACAGTACTCATATTATTTATATTTTATAGTGGCGGCAAAAAGCCCAGCGCCGGCCTTGAAAGTGACACTTATGACTATACTTATGACTATATGTTCAAGTTTAAAAAAATATATTACAATGCTATTTTTGCGTTCTATGAAAATTTTTGTTGCTCCATATAGACCAAATTTTTAATTAAGACCCCCCCCCCAATGGTGTCCCACTTTACCAATATTAAAATCTGGCCACCTTAGCCAAGAGCTGACTCTAATCATGACCAACCTCCGGCCTCCACCCCACTCACAGAGGTTTAGCGCCTTTCCTGAGGCCACTGTAATGAGCCTTGGTGCTTAGAAGGATGGCAGCAACCTTGTTTCCCACATTGATGGATAAGCATGTGGCCTGGTTTCCTGACAATCATTTCTGACCATTCTGTCCAGTCACTTTGGTAGTGGGATACATTGACAAAAGTTGCATTCTTAAGTCACATCTTGTACAGACACATGAGAAGTTCACCATAGAGTTACACACTGGATTCTCTGTTTTTTTATTTTTTATTTTAATTTTATATTTTATTGATTTTTTACAGAAAGGAAGAGAGAGGGATAGAGACTTAGAAACATCGATGAGAGAGAAACAACGATCAGCTGCCTCCTGCACTCCCCCCACCGGGGATGTGCCCGCAACCACAGTACATGCCCTTGACGGGAATTGAACCCAGGACCCTTCAGTCCACAGGCTGATGCTCTATCCACTGAGCCAAACCGGTTTCTGCCGAGTCTATGTTTTTGTTAGCACCATACATAGGTTATATATTTTCAGAAAAATAAATACAATTAACTATAATTAATACTCACGTACTATTCAGTTCACTAATATTTCTGATTTTGCAGTGTTCTCAGATATTTGAGGACCTAGGAAGCAATGTTGGCTCTGCTGGTTTATGCTTGAATGGTACACTCCAACAGACAACAATCTGACCTTGACATTGAAATAGGCATGACAAACACCTATTTGATTGGAGAGTTAGTCTTTTCTTGTTTTTAATCCTAATATTCTACATTTACTAAAAGACTAAGTTGAAAATATTATTTATTTGTTGTCCCTATTTATCACCTAAAATCATGGTATTTGTGAAATTGGGTTTAACAACAATCATTTATCATACCCATGGTTCTTGGTAGAATTATGTGGATTCTAATCTATTTTAAGTCTCTTTTTTTAACTCATTGCACATATATTTTGTCTAGAGAGTTTGTTATTTGCACATGTGTTGATTTTATACATAAATATAACTATTTTTCTTAAATGAGGTCAATGATTTTGGAATAAATGAATATGTTATCACACTAAAAAAGGTTGCAGGGGGGTCTGGAGGAAGCAGATAACACCACAAGTTGAGTCCATTGAGGACAGGTTAGCAACATGACTGTCTGTGAGGCTGTGGTTGGTGTATAGGGAACCAAAGAGGGTATGACAGTGGCTTCTTATTTTAATAATTTAAAAATGATTTAAAAATCCTAAAAATTTGAGAAAGAATCAAGTTTGTGATAATTCAGAAATTCACTGTCATGTTTCTGGAGATCGCACATCTTCCACTCCTGTAACCATCTTTCAAAAATTGCTGGTTACCTGCTTACACAAACCCCAGGGGACTGAGGGAGCACAAGGGCCCTCCCTGATGGGCTGAAAATCAATTCCAGATTTGGAGAGAAACAAGAGGGAAAAGTGAATTTCAAAGTTTACTTGTCATCCTTTTGTACATTTTTAGAATGAAATAATCAACAGGAGTATTTCTGGTTTTAGTTTGTGAGGGTACATGACTCATTGAACAGTTATGTATCAGACAATGTTTTCAACTCTAGAGGCCTTGAGCAAGTCACCAGGATAATACCAAAGGAAAAAGAAGACAGCTGGAAACAGGAGGTGACCATGAAATAAAACTAAACAATTTCAGTTCATTCTTGTCATTCATGGAAGGTGTGCTCTATATAGTTGCTGTGAACACTGAATTAGTGAGTACAGAGCCACTGCTCCAGGGGAAAAAAAAAAAAAAAGGATTGAGTCCTTGAGAACCTCTGGCCACAACATTATCATCAACCAAAGTCTTGTTTCACATGTATTTCTTTTTGAAAGCACCCTATTTAATATATACTGTTGGTTCATTTACACAGAAATGTTAAAAAGCTGGCACTCAATAGACAGCAGAAATGGCACTTGTTTACAGCATAACAGAGCCAGGGAGAGCAGAGGGTCACCTCTGCCCATCTCAGCCAGGAACGTGCCCTTGGGGCAGCTCCAGATTTCCCTACTCAGTTCACATCTGCAAATGAACAGATCGCCTGAAGATATTGATTTAGGAGTTAAAAATAACTTTAGTGAGTAGGTGGATTCAGAAATACGAAATCTGCATCCAAACCAGGCTGGGCTTTGTTGTGGGAATCCAGAAACAACCCCATGACAACCAAGAGTCAATGGAGACCACACCAGCACACTGGCAATATCTGATTCATTTGTTTTGAATTTTTGGTTTAAATTAAACATTCTGCTTGTGGTTGTACTGGAAAGTCTATGCCACGATGTCCTGGAGAACTTGTGATGTGGTGGCTACTTCAGTAGTCAGGTAGCCAGAAAGGAGGGGAGGGGTGCTGGGCTGAACCAGGACGGCTCCTGTTCTGACCCCATTCAAATGCCCAAGGGAAGACCCTGCAGTTAGGGACACAGGAAGCATTTTAGAACTGCAGGAAGCTTTAGAATTTATCTTGCTCATCCCTCGAGTTTCCAAAATGAAAGCAATGAGGATAAAGAGAATTTGTGCTGGTTTTCAGAAGAACTTCCAGCAGAACTATAGGTCAGGACGGTCATAGGTTTTACAGAAAGGGCTTCAGAGGGGGCAGGCTGAACCCGTCTTTCAGTGTTGCCTTGTGTATCTCAACATTCATTCTTCACTTTGGACAACTCCCCAGGTCATGTTTATTATTTTAAGAAATATTTAAAACTTCAAGAGTCTCCAAAGCAGTGCATTCTGAATTAATTCACTTAGATTTATTAGATATAAACTTAACTTTTACCTTCTACAGAAGAAAACCGATGAGGATTTCCTTCCTATCTATTAACTCATGATTTTTTTTTTAGTTTCCATTGAATTTTATATCTTATCTTTTCAAACCAAAGTAATTGTAAAACCATCCTTTAAATTAGTTGGGAGGAACAATTTTATTGTTTGACATGATGAAACTTTAACAGGAATTACTTTGACAATATTGAACATGAACTGAGCATTTTTCCATATTAAAATAAAATGTACATTCTGGAAAATCCATGCCAAAAGAAACATTGCAACAGACTCAAAATCTAGGAACTGGAAATTATTACTTTGGGCAGACATTTATACTGCTATTTTTAAAATTTTTTACAAGTAGAAGTATGCAGCAATTATGAAGATAGGAAAACATGGAAAACTTGCATTTGAAAATGTATGAATATATTTAACAATCAATTATTAAGCACTTAATACCTCTGATAATACAAAGAGAAATAATGCATTCACCCTTCATTTTAAACACTCACATCCTGAATTAAGAGAGACTTGTAAACCATACATCACCCAATACAGTGAACCAATAAAACCATTTATTGACCTAATTAAGAGAAAAAAACAATTGTTATGGGAGCACTGAAAAGACAGATCACTGTATGTGGTGACATTACTTTAATTCTGACTCAGGTGTAAATTTTTCTGTGGATTTCTGGTTGTTGAAAGCATCTGCACCTGGGAAAGGGGCCCAGGAGGAGGCCCTAGCAGAACCACCATGGAGTTAGCATTGAAGTCTTCTGTTTCTAACTGCAGGCGTGGCTCACCTGCTGCCTTCTCCACCATGACCGCATGTGCCAAGAAAGAGTGATCTTCCTGAATGTGGGTTCCAGACAGATGCTGAGTTAGGAATGGTGGGAACCCCAGTGAGACTGCGGAAGAGAAGGGATAATGGGAGCAGCATTAAAGATTTAGGGAAATGGTACCACTCCCCACCCCTGACCGAGAGTCCTGTTGCCGGTCCCCTCTGTCCTTTCACACCACACACACATAGCCTCTGAAAGTCCATTTTACACCTCCAGCTTCAAGGTGCTGAGGTGGGATCTCCTAGGCAGCTACTGCACTCTAAAGCAGGGGGATAGAGTGAGGTGGGCAGGGAGATGTAGATTGTATGTCTGGTTTCAGTAAATTGAGGGCTACAGAATCTCCTTTGCTACCCAGAACTTTCCAATGTGAGTCTAAGGTGAGCTAGGAGACTAGACTTTATGATCTAATGATTATGTAAAAATGACAGCTATGGGGATGAATCATTTTCCCTCCAATGTATTACTTCAGGGGCAGACATTTATACTGCTCTTGCCTAAACTGTGTCCCTTCAAAAGACATGCTGAAGGTCTAGCCCCCTGCACATGTGAACATGACCTTATTTGGAAATAGGGTTTTTGCAGATATAATTAAGGTAAAATGAGGTTATCAGAAGGGGCCCGGTCCAGTATGAGTGGTGCACTTCTAAGAAGAGGGAACCCTGAGCACAGAGATACACACAAGGAGGAGAGAGCATTCTTTGCAAGCTGAAGCAAAGAATGAGTGATGCAGTCACAAGCCAATGAAGACCTTGTATCACCAGATGCTGGAAGACGCAAAGTAAAGTCTTTCCCTAGAGCCCTTGGAGGGGGTGTGGCCCTGCTGGTACCTTGATTTCAGACTTTTAACCTCCCAAACTGTGAGAGAATAAGCACCTGTTATTTTAAGACATCTCATCTATTAGTTTGCTATGGCAGCCCTAGGAATCTCACCCACCCACCATCATGAACACGGGAGCAATTGGGTCTGTGCAAATTCAAGTGACATTCTAAGGAGGAGGTGTGTGAATTTCCCATTACAGCCACTCACCAGGAGTTTCAGGCCATGTAGGATGTTTTTCTATGGGTCTCTTCCCCAACAGCCCCCACTGAGAGCATTCAATCTATGACTCCAGATACACTCAGAGAAGTAATTTTAGTTGTAATGAAATGGTTGTTTTTAAAGTGAGAAACATTGAGATTATTTAGTTATATTGTATTAATTGATAGAAATTACGTGTAGCTGGGTTTAGTTCTTAAAACTGTTCACTTCATTCTTTCCCTAATAATATACATCCTCTGAGGATATACACTATTCACAATTTCTCGTGCTCGCATGCCTTTTCACCATCGGGATGGATTAACAGGCCTAACTCCCACTGAATAACTCATTTTTGTAACATTTTCCTTTATGCTTAGACAGAATTGTTTACACATCAGTTCTTTGACTCTTACTATGTGTGTGGAAACAATCTCGGTAGACTGGGAACTTGGGTTATGGCAGACACATACAATGACACAGATTGGAACAAGTCACCTTGGTCCCTATTGAAATTCCCCGAATGGGACACCTCCTGGGAATCCGTTTCCTGGGCTACTCCGTCATCTGTGCTGTAAGACTCTCAGCTCCTTAGGAACCTGGGCAGACATTGTAGCTGCGATGATGGCTCGCTGTTTCTGCATTGTCTCCTGCGCTGGGATGTGGAGCACTTTCCCAAGCAAAGTGCGGGGCCATGCCAAGTATTTGTGTCCCCTGCAGCTTCCCACAATGGGGACAGTCGTGGCTCGCTCACAGAAATGGAGGGCTCTTCCTAGTTAGTGCACCACACAATGCATCCAAAGGGAGGGCTTTGGGATAATAAATGGTTGGTGGCTCGCACTCCCAGTGCATTTGCAGGAGCCCTGACTGTGCATAGATCACCCTGTCGGAGCCCCACCGTGAGCTCCGTGAGAGTCTGGCCCAGCAGAAACCCCTCCATGGACATAAACCGATCAAGGTCCCTTTGTAAGCCAGAACAATTTGCTTAGGGAATTCCAGACAGAATAGGGAGCATTTAACCAGTATGTTTGGTGTGTGGCTCTCATCTTGATATGCAAAATAGAGGGAAATTTCAAAATCGAGAGTTGGGAGGGATGCATTCTTTTCTTCCCTATCACTGTGGAACTACATGTAATATGAACATAATGGCTTTTGATGGTAGTGTTGAAGTAAAGTGTAAATAGTCACATCGCATGAGAGCAAAATCTTAAGGAATGATTCTGAATTAAGAAATATTTCAAGCTGGACTCCTAAAATGAGTTAATTCATAACTAATTCATGTCTGAAGTTCACATCCAGCCGAGTTTTTAGCGAGGGTTAGATGGTTTCCATGCAAGTTCAATGAATGGTGATCCTCATTTTTCTATCTCCCCTGCCTGGATCCTGGGTCCAAATGCTTTCACACCCAGAGAACAAACACAGCAACAAGGGATGCTGGCACTTCCAGTGAAGGAGACAGTGAACCCAAACAGGACACTCTGTGCCTCAGGAAGCTGAGCAACCAGTGAATGACTCTCCCAGGGACTACACGGGCCCTTCCTAGACAAGAGACAGATTCTACACTGAATTCAGGTCACTGGAGGCGCAGGAGATGCAAATCAGATGAAGTTACTGACTCTATCACTGTGCTTTTCCATAATAAAATAATAGCTGATTTTGTTCACATTGAAAGATTGATCTACATTCACATCACTAATTCTCCTTTTTCCTAGACCATTCAGTTTTCTAAGGACTTTGCATTCTTAACGTCCCTCACTGTTATTTTTTTTTTCTTTCTCAACACGATATTAAGGGAAAGCTTAAAAATGACAGTGTGCTTTCTTCACTACCATGTTTTATACAATTTCAACAGAGCTGGTTTGGATGAAGTTTTGTCCCGAAGGGAAATCTTACATTTTAAACATCATTTGTTGCCTCTACAGCATTGGTGTTTTCCTGGCATCCCAGTAGAGAGGCACAGTGGTGTGTTACCCTCAGACTGGACCTCAGGTATGTTTATCTAGACTTGTTCGGATCCATAATACTGCAAGAAAAATTCTCTCTGCTTGTCCTTTAAAATGCATAGCTCTTCTGAGGAAAAAAAAAAAAAAAAAAAAGGCCTGGCTATCTCTCTTACTTTTATTTATTTATTTATTTATTTATTTATTTATTTATTTATTTTTATTCAAGAGTTAAGATTTCTCCCATTTGATTAAAATGGTCCTATTTATATCACAGGTTTTAGAGGTTCATCCATTAAATGTGAATGTGAAGGCATAAGAAACCCACCCGAGTAGGAAATCACTTTGCATTTGGTGGCCAAAGATTGCCTTCTGTGCCACTGAGATTTAGATAAATGGTGGGAAGAACTGAGGGTTGATATTGGGTTGAACATCATCGAGGCCTCTGGAGGCAGTACCTCAGTCAGGGTCCAGTGAGGAGGTGGGATAACACAAGAGATAAGAACAGGGAAAGTTTCATTACCTACCCTAGAGTGTTGACAGCATGGGGAATTCACTCGGAATGTGGTAAATGTAGAAATGAAAAGGGAATGCTAACAATAATTAATGTTTCTTACTCTGTGCTTTGTGCCAGGCACTGGGCTAATACCTTATACCACCGATCGGCAAACTGCAGCTCGCAAGCCGCGGTTTGCTGCTCTGTTGACTAATGAGTATGCCAAGGACTGTATATGAATAGATAGACTGTCAGTACTCTTTTATCTAAAGACTAGACTCTCCTGTCACACCCATGGAGAAGTCACAGATACACCTTAAATGGTTGAATCATGGTATGACTAAATGGTTGAGTGCCCACTAATGAACCAAGAGGTCCCTGGTTGCATTCCCATTCAGGGCACATGCCTGGGTTTAAGCCGAATCTCCATTAGCTGGTGTGCGGAAGGCAGCCAATTGAGGTGTTGCTTTTTTTTTTTTTTTCCTCTTTGATGCTTCTATCTATCATTTTCCCATTCTCTCACTCTAAAATATCAATAAAAACATATCTAAAAACAAAAGAAGTGGTTGGAGGTTTTAGCTGGTGAAATATGATGTGAGGATTCTGTCACAAGGGGATGGCTCTGCAGACAGCATGATGACCACTATGGCCCCTTCCATGTTACTGTGTGAAGGTCAGGTAATGCTGGTGATTATTTTCAAACAGCTCTGAAATGACCTTTGCTACCATGAATACAAATAGATGCTACTTTCTTTTCCCCATGAAAATTCACAAGCTATAAAATGTATATTTCCAACAGTGTTCTTCAAAGTGTTGTCTATGAAATATCTGCATCAAGATTACTCTGGAATCCTGTTAAAAATCCAATATTTGGGCTTCATCTATTGACTCAAGGTGGGAACTGATGTTTTACTAGTATTAGATAGCTTGGGTCTCTCTTATCACACTAAAGTTTTATGGCCATTGCCTTAAAGAAATTGCAAGGAAAATATGGTTTTAAATGCAAAGTAATGCCTTTATATGGGCTATATAATGTCTCTATATAATCCCTTTAATAGACTATTTTATTACCCAGTTAAAACAATTAAATTAGCTTAATGCTGCTTATGTTACTCAACATCAAATAGTGCATAAATATTCAAGTCCATTCAGTATCCATAGAGGTGAATTGAAATGATGGCAATCAAACACTGCTGGGATGAAATACTTTCATAAAACTTCCAAAACATTAAGCAGCTTTAAGGGTCAGGTTCCAAAGTATAGAATTTGGTGCATTATCAGAATTATAAGTGTCATGATGACATAATGTAATTTGCAAGGAGGCTTTACCACACTCCTGTTTTCCTGGATAAATTAGCATTTCTGCATACCTGCACATGCACTCTGCCTCCTGTAACAAGGGCTGGCACCTGTGTTCACCAGCGAGGCTGTGCTGGTCTTGATTTGCCTTCTTTATGTGGTCCTACCTGGTTCCCTTTGGTTCATCTTGGAAGGCACATGCTTACTCACCTGGACTGAGGATGGTTTGTGGATTTTGTCTATTTTCTAAGGACCTGAATACATGGTTAATAGCTGTGGAACTAATCCTATATAGGCTATTTGTTATAGGTTCCTGTTGAGAAATGATTAACTTTTATGATTGTCTTATTAGCTCTGTATATTTCAGCTCCTGATAGTCAATGTACATGGACATTGGCTATTGAAATCAACTGAACCACTTCTGACCCTAAAGCTGCAATAACTTTATAACGTGGGAAAGTAATTGTGCAACCTTGACCCCAACTTAGCTTTGGGTCACACCTCCTGGAAACTCTCCCAGAAGAACTTTCAGTAAACATATCAGCAGGTATGCAGGGGGCAGTCTAGTGAATAACAGTGAAAACTATACCAGAAAGAATCCATGATTATGCAATTGCTTTTTTAAAAAAATGCAATAAATTGATATATTTAGATAACACATTTAATAAAATATTTACTCAGAGTTTGCCCACACTATCACAAGCAAGCATAAAAATCTCATTCATTCTTCTGAGTGATCCAGTTTTAAATAGTAAATAAGTTTTTCCTCTTGTTCTGTGTTCTAGCTACAAATATAGCTTTCCTGTATTTAAACTTTCTAAAAATTAATTTCATTTCAATTGATACATATATATTTTTAAATGTTAAGTTGTTTCTATTCCCCATCTTTTAGCCCTGACATTTTTAAGTCTAGTTAATGTTTTCCACTGGAGATGGAAATCCACACAATTCATGACAAAAAAAAAAAAATCAACCAATCCTTGAACCCTAGGGGTTCTGAAATTGATTGCCATAAATCTATGTCATTTGACAGCTGTAAAAGTCAAGAAAAGGAAGTGCTTTCAAAATAGAAATAAGTAACCTTTGACCTCTTTTCTCTGAGTAGTTTGATAGTGAAATTTTTACCATTTAAAAAAGATGTTTAAAGAGTTAAATTAGGTTCCACAATATATTTAGGGGAATGGTATTTATTGTTTATGAACAATAGCATCATCATTTACCTAGTATTCTTCTAGGAATTTTAGGAGCAGTTACTGAATTCTCAAAATAGAATAATTTCTTCTGATATAATTCAGAGGCACTGAAGCCATTTGCCTGTGGTTTAGATTTATTTTCTCAACAAATCATGTTTTGACTTTATCACTGCCACATCCCTGCAAATTCCTGCCTTTCTGCCATTGATGGGCTTGTTATCATTAAGCTTTGGGTGTCTCCGGAGCTAGACGACATCTGGGTTTTGGATCTAAGTTTGAAGTACATCCAAAGCCTTTTTAGTTACATCAGATAAAATTTCACCTGTACAATTTCAAACCTCACCATCCTTCAAGGGACTGAACATAATGTTATGCTTCTTTATGGTGGTTTATGCTTATTAAATATTAAAACCAAACATTACCACTATAAAAAGACTTTTACAGCCATGGGCATTTTCCCTGGTAGTAAAATTTTACTTAGTTTTATTATTCCTTCTGTAGGGCATATCTGGGATCTCAGAGAAACTACTGAACTAGAAACACAAGTACTATGTAATAGCTAGGAAGGGACCAAGCTGTACAGGACTAATAAAGAAAAACTAAAATCTGTATGAAATTTGATGTGAGCAGAATTACCTATGGGAAAAAAATATTCATATAAATACAGGTACAGTGTCATGTGTTCTTTCAAAAAGACCGTGTGCTAGATCACCAATGTATTAAACTTCATCCAAACGTTCCTTTTAGAAAGTAGAAGGCAATAGCCCAAGCTTCCTACTGAGGGAATTCCTCTCCCCCAAAGGGGTCATTATGCCACTTTATGGCTTAAGGTAATTTGTCATCCATTTGTCTTGGATTTCATAAGTGTGATGGTGTTCTTTAAAAAGGTGTTTTCATTGTTAAAGACCATATTCTGAACAATGGGAACTCTAGTACTCTGTGGTGGTTGGATGTACTTGACAGAGATGACAAACCAGTGGATTGCCTGTAGGTACCTATAAATCCTTCCCAGAATCAACAGAACTTCAATGTCATGAATATTCATGAGGCCTCTGCAGGAGTCTAGTGGCCCTGTAAATGGCTTGGCAAAGCACTTTGAATTTCAAGTGAGATGAATTATTAAATAGCAACTACCAACTTAATGTAACACTTACCTGTGCTTTGTAAAGGGAGAGGCCATGGGAAAGTTCAGTCATGCAGTAAAAACACCTTTTCTCCCAAAACAGTCTCAGACTGAAAGGTAGCAGGGCTCTCCTGGGTGGGGATGGGGGCAGGCAGCATATCTGAAATGTGGTAAGATTTTCATTTGAGAGAATGTCTGAGACCTGTGCCTGGGAAGGGACAGATGCCCTTGTCCATGGGCAGGGAGGGCTCAGGGCCACACTCAGAGCTGTTGCTCTTTAGATGCAATGCCCAGGCAGGGGGCAGCTTGTCCATCCATGGAAAGCAGGATTACAGAACATAACACTGGCGTAAAAACCTTGCAAAGATGGTTTTAGAGAAGGGTTCAGTGAAAAAGAAGCACAGGACAGTTGTGGAAGCTGAAAAAAAGCCATTTGATATAACTTTTTAGAAGTGTGTCCTGGTCCAGCTGCCTATATCAGGATGCCTTGGTGGTCAGTGGCCATGATGACACAAAAGGAGGCTGCTTTATCTTTGAATAAAGCCATGTGGAAGCAAAGAGTTCACCACCTCAGGATGAAATGGCAGTTGGTTCTTTGGTGGCCAGAGAGTTGCCCTGTGAAAATAGGCTTTGTTCATGAGAACTATGACT
Organism: Pipistrellus hanaki; assembly: GCF_964339955.1. Taxonomy (NCBI): domain Eukaryota; kingdom Metazoa; phylum Chordata; class Mammalia; order Chiroptera; family Vespertilionidae; genus Pipistrellus; species Pipistrellus hanaki. The sequence goes on along the minus strand of NC_140506.1, from coordinate 24,140,942 downwards.
TGGAGGACAGCTATGTGCCCAGCTATGGGCTAATGCAAGTCATACTTCTACCTGAAGTTGACCAGATTAAAACATTTCCAGATTTCACTAATCACTTTGTAGATATGTTAACTGGGTGGAAAGTATAACAGGGGAACAAAATATGAAAGTGAAGTAAAAAGGTTGGGTGGCCTGTGTACTGGGCTGAATGGTGGCCAAAATGATATATGCTTATCTAATACTTGGTACCTATAAATTGATCTTATTTGGAAAAAGGATATTTTTCAGAAGGAATTTATTTAAAGATCTTCCATTAGGAACTTCTCAGATGATCCTGTGGGCACTAAATTCGATAACAAGTATCCCATAAGAGAGGAGAAGAGAGACATAGGAGGAGGCTGTGTAAAAATGGAAGCACAGATCGGAGGGATGCAGGAGTCACAGGAAAGCATAAGCAAGGAAGCGTCCTCCTCTAAAGTTTGGAGAAAGTATAGCCCAGCCAACACCTTGAATTTGGACTTCTGGCTTCTAGAACTGTGAGAGAATAAATTTATATTGTCTTAATCCAGCAGTGCATAGCAATTCATTCACAGCCTCCACAGGAAACTGAGTTGGCCAGGATCACTGGGCTTGATGGGGGACCTATGAGAGAGGATTAGGAGGAAGGCATCCAACGAAGGAGCCACCCAAGGAGCTCTCTGCCCAAGGCCCTCTTTGAGTGCATCCTTTTCCCACCTCCCTTCCCCAGTCACATTCAGAGTGATGTAAGAACAGCCATCAGAACATTTAAAGTCAGTAAAAACTTAAAAAAATATAGACCACATATTTGATTAAATAATTGAACTTCTTTAATATATTGATTTGCTTAATATCTTTCAGGTTTCATAATGTAGCATAAGTTGTATTTGAACCCTTAGCAAAGCCTTTGTTTTTATTTCAGGCAATTGGGTAATCATCCCATTTCCAGAAACAAAAAAATAAATTTTTAAGAAATATTTATTAAAACTTTTCTTTGCTAAATAACTTATTGTTATAATATTCATGATACAAAAAAAGCTGGGGAAAAACTCAATTACTTTAACTTTAAAAGAAAGATGACTTTGTTGGTCAACAGGAGAGAATTGCCAAGAACCTAACTCGGTGACAAAAAGCACACAGAGCTATTTGTTGAATGAATGAGTGAACAAACAATTGTATATTGAAATTTTATTATTGTCTTTACTACTGGGTAAATAAACAGCATTTTTCTAAGACCTGTATTTTCATGACATCATAAGTGATATTTTTTTTAATTTTGAAACTAGAGGCCAGGTGCAGGAAATTCATTCACACTTCCGGCTTCTAGCCAGGGCCTTTCTTACCTGGCTGCTGGCTGCCAGCTGGGGCCTTCCTTCGTTCCATGCCAATCCCTGGTGGTCAGCACATCTCATAGTGAGCGATTGAACTCCCAGTCTGCTGGTTGAACTCTTGTGGGGACACTTTGCATATTAGCATTTTATATATATAGATTATACCATTAAAATAATTTTTTTTCTTCTCACTATCAGATGAGCCACAACATTTTTTTGAAAACCAGTAGACCCATTTGTCACTTTTCTTTTGGGTAATTTTGTTTATATACTTACAGATTATCTTCTGCTCTTCTTTTTTTACCTACTCAGTGACAGAAATGTGACAGGAAATTCTTTTTCAGTGTGTCTTTTCACTTTCATATTTGCTACTATTTTATTTTCAATATGAATGTTTCTATTATATTCATAGATTGTTTTGAAATATTTGCAATAGATATTTTAAATTAAATATGAATATTTCACATAATTTACAATGCTGACAGGTGATGTTGAACTTACTATGTTTTCTACTGACTCTATTCACAAGTGAAGTAAAGGAAGCTTTATATGCAGAAGTACACATACCCACAAGGCACCAAAATGAGCCTCTTGGTAGTGTCAGTCTGTCTTAGCTGAAAGAAAATCTGAGGCCAGCTCTGTATTCACAGAGCAGCCCTGCTCCTGGGAGTCGGGTTGATGCCAACAGGACAGGGCAAGGGTGCTGAAGCCACAACTTGGAAAGCTGAAATAGAGGAAAGCAAGTGGAGCTTTCTTTATGCAAAATAGTCAGTGCCAATAGAAAGAAACCCAGCGGGCCCATCATGCTCCACGAGCTGCCCGAGTGCCAGCAGAAGATTCTTTCTCAGTCACTGCAATTGTTCCTGTTTAACATGGCAGCCCTAAGCCAGACATAATTAGGCTTTTTATTGACAAATTGTTTGTGCCAAGGCTTGACAGGTTGGGAACCAAAATGGTACTGCTGCATTTTTTAAGAGTCTGAACCAGACACGATGTTTAAAAAATAAAAGTGAATACAACAGAAAAACACTCTAAAGTGAGATCAAAGTTCACATCATGTTTGATCCAATAATTTAAATATGTTTTTTCTGGTCTTTACTGATTTGCTATAATTTTCAGTCTACTGGGTGTAATATATTCATGGAGGAATTGTGAAGTCTCAGTTTATACAATCTAAAAACAATTTAATATGAAGAAGAAATCTCAATTAGTAGAGATCTTTAGACATACTACGATGTTACACACCTTCTTGTTCTCAATATCGACTGCACATTTTCTAAGATCATCTACGTGTGCCTCATGGCTACCCAGTGTGCAGTCCAGGGTCTATATCCTTACAGAGTTTTGTAATTCCTCATCCTAAAAACTGGGGTGAGAGTTGGAAGCATGCAAGAGATGACTTGTTAATGGTGCAAAAGGAGACACAAAGAAAAAAATGGAATGATGCTAAAGTTCATCTTTAAAAAAAAAAAAAATATATATATATATATATATATATATATATATATATATATATATTATTGATTTTTTAAAGAGAGGAAGAGAGAGGGATAGAGAGTTAGACATATTGATGAGAGAGAATCATCGATCAGCTGCCTCTTGCACATCCCCTACTGGGGATGTGCCCACAACCAAGGTACATGCCCTTGACCGGAATCGAACCTGGGACCTTTCAGTCCATGGGCTGATGCTCTATCCACTGAGCCAAACCGGTTTTGGCCTAAAGTTCATCTTTAAGTGAATGTCAAGACCATTTCTTAAGATGGAAATGCTTAAAGATAGGGACAAGTTGGAGGTTAGCAATAAAATCCAAAATACACCCATCTTTCAAAAGACCCATTCTTGGGGGATGATGCTGTTGAGCCCCACTTCATAGTCAGCTTATTGTCATTCTTTGCCTCCATCGTAGTGCATTATTGCTATAACTAACAACCCCAAATCTCAGTGGTTTCTCACATCCTAAAATAAGATGGAAGGTGTGGGGGAGGCCCTGCTTCCCAAGGGATTTGCATACTCTTGCCTACTGGCCACAACACCAGTATTATCACTTTGTAGGCTAATCCATGCTCTGAAGTTCCAAGTGGTTATATTCTTTGCAATGTCTTAAATTATGCCATTTACATCCACCTTTTACATATCCCTGCAGGTGAGTTTATTCAACCCACATACGCCATGGATGAGTGAAAACGAACACCAGTTAGAAGGGCAGCTTCTCCATAAACATGACTTGATGGAGAAATTGGTATCTCACATACTTCTGATTAAATGACAACAGTTAAACTCTTTTTTTTATTGTTCATATATTTCATTGTGTCTTGATCAGAGGAGGGACTTTCTGATCCAAGTTGAGCTGATGTCCTTGGCTTAAATGAGATGCATCCAAATAAAGATCTATTGTAATACTGTCTTATACACTAGGCCAAATATAAGAAAACAAGCTCTAAATTAGGCTGCTTCTTTGACTTCAAAAATGTGTTAATTATATTAATGCTCTATGTTATAATGTGATTTCATCTTCAATGATTCTCTTAATAAGACAAATACCACAAAACATCATATCCTTTTGGTTTTGTTGGGCTATTTTTTCCAGGTAGACAACCATAGATGGTGCCAGTTTGATGTGCATTCAGATTTATTTTGTTAGCGCACACCTGTGGGGACCCCTCAGGATGCCCTAGAACTTGGTCTCTTCGTTAACAGTGCATTTTGAAGTTCCCTCTTGCAGAGCACAGAGTGTGCTGCCCACACCTCTCCCCCTTGGCTGGCTGGGCTGGTTTTAGATGCAGGAAACTATGGAGGCCATTAAAGCAGCCCAGCCACGTGTCCCCGTGTGCCTTGCTGCTCACAGCCTGGAGGCAAGCAACTTTCCCGCCTTGACAAAGCAAGTTTGCTGTCAGCGATTTCTCAGAGCAAATGCATTTCTGTTTTAAGTTTGAAGAGGGAAATCTGCAAGAAAGAAGAAAGTGGGAGCTGAGACTTGGGTGTGTGTGCGTGTGTGTGTGTGTGTGTGGTGTGCGTGTGTGTGTGTGTGTGTGTGTGTGCAAAGCTCTGGAAGACTCATTAGATCTCCAGCTTTGAATTGGTGACAAACAAGGCTGATTTAAAACAGGTGACACTGCAGCCATCCAATGATAGGCAACACTCTGCTCGCCGGTTTTGTCTTTCCCTTTCCTAAACGGCTGTGAACCAATTTTTAAGAAGCTCCTTTTCATGTTGACTCTTGACCAGGGGAAGCCCCAAAGCTCTTGCAGAAAGGGGAAGAATGAGAGGTCAATCCCCTGAGACTCAGGGAAGCAAAAATGAAAACAAATAAAAAGGATAGCCAAACTTTGTGGAGATTATAATAAGGACAGCATGCTTCTCTTTAAAAGACAACTCAGAAGAGTGAAAGAGACATGCAGGGAGGGACTGACAGGAGTCCCCTGGTGGAGGGACTGACAGGAGTATGTGATGGGAAACTGGGGTCTGGCTTGCCTTCGGAGGAGGCACCACCAGCGCCAGTTGCAGACAGTACTCCCAGCTTTCCCACTAGAACTTGCAGGTTTATCTTTGCATACATTGGGAATATTTTAATTCAGCATCATAACTGGGAAAGAGCTGAGGCTACCTGGGAAAAGTTTGGAGGGTGAAGCCGCTTCCTTTTCATTTTAGCCACTTTCTGCCCTTTTGGTGCCTGTTTTTACTTAGGAATCAGAGAGTCCTTCTGTCCCAGCTTTCCAAGGTTCCTCAGCTTAGAATTTTGCATATCTTTACTCCCCAGAGAAAGGCACACTGGCATCGGCCTTCTTGAAGGGACAGGTTGCCTAGAATGCTAGCTTTTAATTCTTTTTTTTAAATTTCTTTATTGATTAAGGTGTTACATATGTGTCCTTATTCTTTCCTCCCCTTTTCTTCACTGAGTTGACATGTTAAACTCAGCACAAAAAACTAGCCTGAGTCTAATGCTCCACCCTTTGGACAAAGCATTTATGTTTAAACAGGGTCTCTGGGGCCTTGTTCAGAGGGTGTGTGAGGTTGGAACATCCAACTTGAGGCTGGACAATGTGTGTTATTCTTGTGGCTGCCCAACTCTCACCTAGTGGATTCTTTCCTGCTCTAACTGGCTAGAAGGCATGGTGCTCTTACGTCTAAGAATCCTCACCAGCACTTGTTTTTTGTTGATTAGTTGATGATAGCCATTCTGACAGGTGTGAGATGGTATCTCATTATTGTTTTTATTTGCATCTCTGTGGTACGTCTAAACAATGGAATACTATGCTGCTGTAAAAAAGATGGAATTCTTATCATCATTTGCAATAGCATGGATGGAACTGGAGAGTATTATGTTAAGCGAAATAAGCAGTCAGAGAAAGATAAATATCACATGATCTCACTCATTTGTGGAATATAATGAACAACATAAACTGATTAACAAAAATAGAACAGAGACATAGATATATCAAACAGACTTTCCAAACTATAAGGGAAGGCAGGGGGTGAGGTGTTAAGAGATCAAAAGAACTTGTATGCATGCATATGAAAATAACCAATAGACATAGACAGTAGGGGAGCGAGGGCTTATGCTGGGGGGTGGGAGTGGCTGGGGAGAGGTCAGTTGGGTGAGGAAAGGAGATTCATGTAATACTTTAAACAAAGAATTTAAATAAAAAAGGCAGATGTCCACCAAAGCAGTGCTTTCATCATTTTTACTTGACCAATTGGGTTTGAATTTAGAAGGCCTGGTTTTCCTCCATAATCCAGTAATAGCTGCTGCAGACAGATGTGTAAGGTATATCTTTGTGACCACAGGGGTGGCCTGGACAATGACTGGATGTTTGCAAAGGATGGACACAGGGTGGGTGTGGAGACATCTACTGGGAACCTGGTAAGGGTGAAGAAGCCTTGCAGGCAGGAAGGGCAGAGCCATGGTGACAGATGTTGGCATCAGTAACTTGGGCTTACTTCTATTTGACTTCCACAACTGTCTTGTGAAGTAGGCAGAGTCAGATATTTTAGAGTCCCCTTTTAGCAGCCCCCTGGCACTCTGCAGGGTTCTGAACATGATGTGATTAGTCCCAGTGGGATCAGGGATCACTAGGATGTAGGCTCAGGAGACAAATAACTCTTCCCATTAAAGTGAGTCCAGGACTCAAGACTGTTTAACTTTACAGGAAATCATGGCCCTCTTCACACCCCAAGTATTGTAAAGCAAGCCACACAAGTTTGATCTGCTCCAAAACAGAGACTTGTGCTCACCCACACCTGGTATACACATATTTCATCGAAATTAACTGTTACTCAGCTTCACTGCACTAATAGACCCCTTGCCCTTGGGGTATAAATAGGTTACTGGATAAAAATGTTATGTCTATGATATTGATGAAGACTAACACACATTAAAATATAGACTTCTACACAGATTTAATTTTGAAATATGTATACTTATGATAAGTATGTCATTTCAAATGGAACTTTTTTTTCTTTGCTGATGATCTTCAAAATATGGACATAATTGTTTTGAGTTTTTGAAAAGATACAGGAGCAGATATTTTAAAACTTGTATCATGAAACTTTTAAAGAGTGTAACAGATGTGTATATTAATAAGACACATTATATTTCCATTAGAACTGTGATTAAGGACTGTTTAAACATTGTGTTATTTATAGAATACTAGAGGCCCAGTGCATGGAATTCATGCACAGGAGAGGGGAGGAGAGGGTTGTCCCTCAGCCCAGCCTATACACTCTCCAATCTGGAACTTCTAGAGGGATGTTCAACCACCCGTTTAGGCCCAATTCCCCTGGCCTAAATCCAGGACTACTGCCCTCCTCTGTTGGCCTAGCCACCCCCAACTGCCCTCCCTTGCTGGCCTGGTCTGCCCCAACTGTCCTCCTCTGCCAGTCTGGTCACCCTCAACTGCCCTCCTCTGCTGGCTTGGTCACCTCTAACTGCCCATAATTATCCTCCCCTGCAGGCCATCTTGTGTGGCCATCTGTGTACACATGGGAGCAGCCATCTTTGACCACATGGGGGCAGCCATCTTATGTCTTGGAGAGACAGTCAATTTGTATATTACTCTTATATTAGATAGGCTATCCAATTCCTGTGTTTTGTTTTTATGGGAATATCTTTCTTTCCTCTCTTCCTTCCCTCCTTTTCTTTCATGTGTTGATACTTATTCTGGCAAAAGGGAGTGTAACATGTATTGAGTATAAGATTAAGATCTCTTCTCTGTTTCCCAAGAAACATGTTCTAACTCAGGAGAAAAATAATGTGATGAGAACTATAGCAGACAAGAGACAAATTAATAGGCTGTCAATAACTATGACTCAATAACACAGTAGAGTCTCATTAAACCATAGTAGGGGCAAGAATGAGGGTGTGGCTGGAAACCCTATTTCCAAATTGCTTATAAAGTTCCTGCAGGAGTAGTTCTGTTTCACACACACATACAACACCCTCTGCACTATCAGCCCTGTATTCCAGTCCCATCCTGTGGGTCAGGGCTTCCTATCTGACACCCAAGCCAGCTCACCTTGGATGGATGTGCACTCTTTACAATCCCTGCTGATACCTTTCTCTCCTACAATCCCCTTCTCAGTTGACTTTGTGTGAAATCCTTTGTAACAAGTGATTTTCAACACTAAAAGTCATTTTTACTCAGAGCATCTTCTGAACTTTCAGGCAGATGGATGGCTGCAGACACGGTGGTTGGTGCCCAAGGGGCTGGGGATTCAAGGCCACTTGGGTAGGGTCTATGCCCAGCTCCCACAACCACTTGGCCAACTCTGATGGGGTCACATGTTGCTGCTAGGTGGTAAAAGCATGCATATATTCTACAGATTCCCAAGAGTACTTGAGCCTGAAACCCTTTTGGGAGGAATGTGATTCCCAGAGTGCCTACTGGGCTCACCCAGCTCCCTCCAAACACTGTTCTGATTCTGGAGCCTGACCCACTGGCTCACAGCATCACAATTAGTAGGCCTGACTTTATCTAAATTAAACTCTGCTGGAAAATGAAGCATTTTGTATTATAACAATGCCTGTCTGTTCTTTACCAACCAGAACAAAATATAAAACTTTTAATTGTTTTTTTTTTTTAATTACAAAAACTCTAAACTCCAGGATCCTATAAAGGTCAATTTTCAATGTTTCTTCTTCTTCACGTCCATCTTCTTGGTCTCATGTTACATATTATCTATTGATCCTAAGAACTGACATAAACAACATGCTAAATGTGGCACATTGTTTGAACAATAACTTAACTCTTCTCATTCAGGTTTTCCTGTCACTTCCAGAGCCCACGAAATTTTTACTAAAACTTATATATCTCAAAACAATGTCTGGGCATAGTCAGGGTACTAATCAAGCAATTTCAAGCTAAAAACAATTTGGTTTCACAATAAAGAATCAATAACATTGAGAATGTCTTTGCAGATTTCAGCTCTGAGCTTAGCAATTAACTTCCATATGCTACTAGGCTTTCATAATCATTATATATTATGCGATACTGTATTCTTTAATTAACTCACATCTTAATAGTAATTCAGATTTATACCCTTGCTTAGTAGTATGTAATGTACACAGATGTAATAAAAACTGTGCTTAGATGAACATTTCTTGATTCAGAATTATCACCAGAATGGAGATGGTGATAGAAATGAAGATGGAGACCAATGTGATGGAGGAGAAGGAGGAGGAGGGGGAAAGGAAGGAGGAGGATTAGGAGGAGAAGGGAAAGAAAAGAGACATAATGACAAAGAGAAGCTTAACAGTATGATGATTTTAAAACACCATCACCACTTGAAAACCCCAAACAAGAGGCAGCACCTTAGGTTTGTGAATGTGGTGCTGGGACCGCTGGCTCCCTGCTTCCCTCCTTCGGCAGTTTCTTAGCCTGCTGTAGATTGAAGAAAATAGGAATAAGCATCTTTCGACCACAAACAGATGTGCTTGATAAAGAAAATGTCAGCAAAAATACTAAAGCAATGTGTCACAGCAGCTTTCTGACAGATAGAGGGAAAAGGTAAAAAATGTTCTATCATGTCCGACAAGGTGTTCTTTTTGAGATTTAAAGATCACTGTGCAACTTTAAACATGTTTGTCACTTTGGCTGTGACTGGAGCTATCGGGGGCTTCAGAAGAACTTTATCAGCTGGCGGTGGGGGGAAAGGAGGCAGCCCGCGCCCATTTATCTCAGCTCGGTTCCCTTCAAAGCCAACAAATAAATTACAGTGTACATTTGATACAAATTGATTTCTTAACTCAAATAACAATGTTGTCCTCCCGGTCGGGCCATGTGTCACTCATTCGCGAGCCTGAGTGAAAGCCTCAATCTGTCTGTGTGACAGAAATAGGCCTGATGCTGCGCACCCAGGAATTCTAATCACCAGGGCCGGCTGCCTTTGTGGGCCAGCCCTGATAAGGGGGATCAGGCCGCCTTGTCACCAGCACCGGGGCCAGTCCACATGGTCCCAGCACGCTCTCCAGGCCCTGGAGTTGCCATCCTATTTCATGTAGGAAAATGAGATCTGGCCACTGTGCTTCCTTGCTGCTGGCGGGGATGAGGAGCCAGGGCTGAAGTGAAAAGCAGCCCATTGAATATCTTCAGCTGATCTTATCAGCAGCAGGAGAAATGAGATATTGGCAGGGACTGTTGAGTTTCTCAAAGCAGCACAGGTTCAGAAGGTTGCGAGGTAGGCCATAAGCTAATTGGATTTGCCCTGACTTGATAAACAGTGGCAGCCCCACTGCCAGAAACACAGATACCGGGTGGCTTTTGCTTTGTTTAAATTGAATTCAGGAGAGGGCGGGGGAAGTCACACCAACCCTTTTGAGTCTTTCTGAAATGCCATCCCACAGGCATGGAGTCACCCTCTGCTACAGAAGTGGCTGGCTTCTGATTTTCATCAGTGTTTAGCCTTGCTGCCCCCGATAGCAGGCACCCATCGACATTTTAGAGCCCAGGGAACCAGTTTCAATCACTGAATCTCCGCAGGTCTCCTGCACTGACCCCTCTGTGTGTGGTGTTCTCCAGTGGGTGCTAAGGAAGAGCTGCTTCTTTTTAATTGGCAAACAGAATATGGTCTGCATGCCATGTGTGTACCCTAAGGATAACATGTTCAATGTACAGGCAGTATTTCTCAGTTCATCTTCACATTTATAGGACAATTCTCAGCTTTAGAGCTATGAGACTGTGATAGAATCTCTCCCTCCTCCCCCAAATCTCCATATCCTGAAGGCATTTGTGGTTTTTAATAGTAACCGATATTTAACATTGACCTTGGGCTAGAAAATATAGAGGCCTTAGAATGTTGAGATGACATCTGGGTTGAGATAATCTTACCCAATATATATTATTTCAGTCAAGTTTAACATATTGGAGTTTCAAGGTGAGTTTTGATTAAATGTAGATTAAAAAAACACACAACTTCATATTGCATTATATGACCTTTTTAAATTCTTTCACAACCACAGAATGAGATCAATCTGGTTCAATCCTGTTTCTAACAAGACAAGGAATCAAACTGTACCCCACTCATGGGTAACACTGTGAACCCCTCACTTATCTCCCCATCCTCCCCAAGTCCCCTCCACTACCCACAGATCCACAGGACATGAGCTGACCTTGAGCTCTGGAATCTATTCAGAAAGAAAGGTCCGCTGTCCAGGAAGACCTGGTGCTGAAACCATTACAAATTCACCCCAAACCCTGGATCAGGGAGGCACCTTTGAGACTTATCTCCTTTTGCTGGCTGACCTCACAATAAAAACTCTTCTTTTTCTGAAGAATCAGTGATTCGAAATTCTTAATCTAGCAATTTAGCTCATTCAGTCTTTCGCTCTGATAATACACTGTTCCCAGTAGAGAAACAGCACATTATCAAATGCTCGGGCAGCAAGTGCACGATTTTTCCAATATCTTTTGCTAGGTTCTTTAAAAATGCTTGCATTATAAATATTCAACTCTAAGCCAATTAATACAAAAATACAAAGTTATATAAGATTTTTCCCATGGGTACATCAGAGAATATTTATGATTAAAATCATATTCAGTATCTGTTTGTTTGTTTTTTTTTTGTTGTTGTTGTTGTTGTTTTTCTGCTGCAACATTTATCAAGGGACAGTTGCAATCAGGGTGCTGGAATGGAGTTTTAGAGGATAAAATAAAAGTAGCTGAAGACTTTCTATGAAAGGGCATACTATTCAGTTTATTTCTATGTATAAGGTTGGGACCATGGTCAAGCCTAATGTGACACACACTATTCTTTCTGATAGATGATACCACATCAGAGATATACAAGAATCAGTCCTTAAAAATAGCTGCTCTGTTTCTGGAAAAGTTGATTTGGAGTTTGCTGTTCTGACCTCAGGCTTTAGGGTACCTTGTCCCTTCCCCTCTGCACTGTTCACACCTGTAGGGTCACCATCAAGGTGGCAGAGGATATGCCCCCATCTCCTGGCCCCACTGAAAGACAACTAGATGTGAAGTGCAGTGTGACACCAGGCCAGACCCAAATGGGTCATGAATAAGCAGGGACAATAATCCAATTTATTCCACAGATAAATCAATTGAACTTCCATGGAAAGAACTGAGAGCTTGGAAGGAAGGAGGCTCAGTGTGGCTCCTCTGGATGGCTGGATAAGTGGGGCCCATGGGTCGGGGACCTGAGTCTCCTCAATGCACACTGATGCCCAAAGATTCCTTCACAGCACTGGGCAATATTACAGATGGCTAACAGAGTTCCCAATTACAGAGACTTGATTACATTTTCCAAACTTAAGTGAGTTATTAATACCTTTTTGCCTTTTGAGATATTAACCCTATCAATTTATTTATCTAAAAAATATGTATCACCTGCCTACTATGTACCTCAAGAAGCATCAATGAAGGTACATGTAGCTTGATTCATAGCTAAGAGACAAAATAGACATCAACTATGAACTGAATTTAAATGTCAATAAAACAATGTGCTGACAATTGAAAAGTACCAAGTCAGAAACATGGGATGTTTCTTAACTCAAATAAGTATGGGACGGATGCTGCTATTTTAAGTAGTGTGGTTGGGGTTAGCCCCATGGAGCAGGTGCCATTGGAGTGGAGACTTGGGAAGAGGGAGCTGGTGGTGCTCTCACCAGGAGGACAGTGTTCCAGGAGGGGGTACAGCCCAGAGTCCTGAGAACCTGGGATGCTCAAGAACAAGCAAGGAGGCCTATATGGCCAGAGGTGAGTGAATGAGACAGAGGCAGGCAAGAGAGTCATAACGGGGTATTCTGGAGGGTCTGGCAGAACAGCTAGGGCATTTTCTAAGAACTCTTTCTCACAGGGCTAGGGAGCCATTGACCTAATCAGTTCTCTTGCCATAGGTCAAAGGGTGGTAATTGCTAAAACCCTGAGAACAATTGCCACACCACAGATGTTATTAAAAGCACCTGACGCATATTAATTCATTTGGTCATGATGATCTTGTGAGGGAGGAATGGATCTCCTTTTCCTGGTGTGGAAATAAAATAGAGGCTCAGAGAGGTTAAGAGTGTTACCCAAGATCACACAGCGACAAATGAGGAGATGAAATTTAAATGCAGGCAGAGGTTTCATGGCCACCCCTGCTTTCTGTTTTAGGTCTTCCTGAGTACCTGAGCACCCCTGTTCCTGGGAGGTGTTTTCATACAGGCTGTGCTGCATTTATGCACAAGGAGGAACCGAATACTAGAGCATTGTTTTAAGGTTTAGTGGGCTTTACTATATGAAAACAGATCTTGGTGGAAAATCGTTGTGTGTGTGTGTGTGTGTGTGTGTGTGTGTTTAAGGAATTTGTCTAAATACCTATTTGAGGCTTTCTGTCCCCAAAGTAAACACCATGCCCAATGTTCTTCTGGGTGTCTGCTGCAGAAATAGAAAATACTAAATCAGGTCTTGTTTTCTGAAAAAAAAAGTCTGCTGAATAAAATGCAATATTATAAAAAAGTGCTATGAAGCAGAAAAGAGCACGTTCCATCATGTTAAATAAAGTAAAGAAAACAATTTAAAGCAAACTTTCCTTCAAATTAAAATGCAGGTTTATTTTTAAAGAAAGAAAAATCATCCTTCACTATAGCTGTGTGTTTGGGACACAAACCCTTGATATAAAATTGACTCTGCCTTAAAATATTTTTTTTGTATAATGATTTATTCCTTTAATGTTTTGAGTGTTGTATTATCTTTGGATGCATATCAACACATTGTAGAAGCAAAGGGGAGCAGCTTGGGGATACGAGAGAAATTTCAATAACATAATTACAGTTGCAAAGAGACTTTCTAAGAATTTAGTGAAATCTGCCTTAGTCTGCTCAGGCTGCCATACTAAATACCTCCGACTGGGGGGCTGAGACAACAGAAATCTGTTAATCTGTTTTCTCAGGATTCTGGAGGCTAGAGGTCCAACATCAAGACCCAGCAGTTTAGTTTGTTTCCTTCTGAGAATCCTCTTCCAGGCTTGTAGATAGCTGCCTTCTTACTATCTATCTATCTATCTATCTATCTATCTATCTATCTATCTATCTATCTATCTCTATTTATCTATCTATCAAGAGAGGGAGGGAGGGAAGGAGGGAATTAGAAAGATTTGGTATCTCTACTTATCAGGACCATAATCCTATCCTATCAGGGCCCCACCTCAAGGACCTCATTTAACCTTAATTATTTCCTTACAGCAAATATATTCACACATTCATACTGGGGGTTAGGACATCCTTGGGGACACACTGCAGCTCATAGCAGTGTATGCGGCTTTGGTGCAGGATGAATGGGAACATTTATAGATAGGGTGTTGCAACTGGAAAAAGCATTTGGCTTCTGGAAACTGCCATGGAAATCGTTATAATGAAAGTGCACTCAACTTGGAGATAGTTCACTTAAAAAAGTTTATCACCCATCTGTCCACCAACCAATTGAAAAAAAGTATTTAAAATCCCATTTTGGAATCTGCCAAGATGGCCTGGGGCCCAACCTTCCCCTGACCTTGAAACCTTAGGTCACAGAGGTTTTGGTTTTCCTTTACTCTATTAGCTATTATTGGACACTCCAAAATATTTTACTTGCATTGCTGGCTTGTTTCTTTATTATATTCTATGCCACTAATTTAACTAAACCTATTTCAGCAGTATTGTACGCAAATATTCAGCATAGCATCTGTAATAGATGTTTTTTAGATGTAAGAATATATTGTCCACAGTGCCATGTGCACTTTTAAAGCACTTTACAGTTTGCACGTATATGGAAACATCCAAGTGCAGTCCTCACTTCATGAGCAGGATCCTCACAACCATTTACTAGTGGGGCGACTAAGATGCTAGGACAGCTAAGGACTTGAATGAAGAACCCTTCCTCTCTTCCCCCTTCCCTCCCAACACACACACACAAATCAGGGCAGAGCTGCTGTTGGGTGTTTGAGTTCTAATTTAGTAATAAACTGACATTGGGGTGAAACACAGCATTTCATTCCCAGGTTGCACTGGAGATTGAAATCTAGCAGTTCAAGTTTCTAATATACAGATAAAACAACAATCTTCTTAAGGAAAAACATTAAGAATATGATATTTTTACTCTTTAAAAAGTCTCTGTCATTAATGGTGTTCTATGAATGTAACATATCCTCCACGTTGTGAGGGAGATGTTTTCAACCTGTAGAAGATACTTCTCAAAGATTGATTTGTGATCATATTAACCTTGGCGCTTAGAATGAAGCAATATATAAGTTGTCAATCAACACACTAGGATTTATCCCATGTCACTTATGAGGCTTCTCCAGCTGGGAGCTGAGCAGCACTTGGTACATCAAGATGGTTCCTCACTATCTGCTGCCTCTTGCCAAGTGGCCACTAATAGCTCATTAATTTACCTTGGACATCTTCCTAAGCCCCACAATGTCACCTACACCACATGCCATTGGGCAAAGGAAGTCACAAGGTAAGTCCACAGTATAAAAGTTTCCTTCCCTTTTAATGTAAGGAGCGGGAAGCTCTTGCATTCACAGATAGATAAGAGATTGTGGGGGTGATTTAATGGCATTGATTATAGAGTCCATTTTAATCTCATTTAATAGCTACTGAAACATAAACCACACAACATGTGCTTAACTAATATTAATTGACTAAATTGAAAAAGTTCTACAAGACTTATTGCTCCTGGAAAAGCTCAGAGAACATTCTGTGACCCCATGACAACTGTGCTTCAGGAATGCAATGGCCCAAACATTTGTGTTCCCCCAAATTAATATGTTGAAGTTCTTTTTAAAAAATATATTTTATTGATTTTTTTGTTTACAGAGAGGAAGGGAGAGAGAATGGAGAGCTAGAAACATCAACGAGAGAGAGGCATTGATCAGCTGCCTCCTGCACACACCCCACTGGATATATGCCTGCAACCAAGGTACATGCCCTTGACCGGAATCGAACCTGGGACCTTTCAGTCTGCAGGCTGACACTCTATCCACTAAGCTAAACTGGTTTTGGCAATATGTTGAAATTCTTTTAACACCTGGTATGATGGTGTCAAGAGGATTTAAAGAAGTGTTGCAGTCACACAAGGAAGCTTGAACAATAGTATTAGTGCCATTCTAAGAAAAGGCAAAAGAGCTCTCTTACCCTCTCTCTGCCATGTGAGGACACTGGAGAAGCCCTTTGGAAGGACATGCTCTCATCTTGAACTTCAGCCTCCAGAACTGTCAGAAATAAATGTCTGTTGTTTATGACACCTTTCCCCCCAGTCAGTGGTACTTCGTTATAAGGTCCTGCTTCGGGAGGGAAGTCCACATAAGACCCTCTGATTTTTTTAAACATTCCAATATTTTCTGAGCTGTGCTAATACATTTAATGTGGATACTGAAATGGCATGTACAGGGTCCATTATTAGTCTATATTGAACTTCACTTTGAAGTACATTTACTTGGAGGATAGTCCAGGATATCTTCCCATCTGAAAGTCAGAAAACCAGCAGCTTTAATTTCACCTACAAAACTTTCATTTTTCTGTGTCATGTAACCTAACATATTCACATTTTTAATAGGGGTATGTATTATGCCTACCACATGTTGTTTATCACAAATTGCTGCTGCCTCTTGACTTGTCTATATTGCTGCATAGACATACCATAACCAGTACAGTAGCCACCAGTGCAATACCCATTAGTCATTCAATTGAAATTAATTAAAATAGAGTAAAAACAAAAATTCAGTTTCTCAGTTGCACAAGGCAGATTTTTAGTGCTCAGTAGCCACCTGGCTGGCAGCCACCATATTGCACAGCATGGATATAGAGCATTCACATTATCACATAAAGTTCTGTTGGATGACACTGGTGACTATTTATCCCTGAGTACAGTGAAGTGTGTAGTTGGCTTGTGGATGCCTAGTGCTCAGCCTGTACCAGCATCAAATTGGCAATCAACCAATATTTACTAATGAATGGATGACAATGAATAACACATGCAGTGCTAAAGCAGAAGGTAGTGCATAAACTTTGGTCTCTCCTTTTCCAGTCAACAAGCAAACTCACAGGCATTTGCAGTGACATGAATGCAGTAACTAAGTGCTTACAGAGAAAGGGAATGAGAATTCATTTGTAAATTAACTTGGAGACAACTGACTTTAGCTACAGATTGAAAAAGGCAATTAATGATCCAAATGGCCAAAGCAGCCAGGAATAGGCAAAATTTGCCATTTGTCAAGTGCCAATGGCTAAAAGTGGCCTTAATTATTTTCATCAGAATTAGATTTTATTCTCTATCTACTGGTAATTAAGACTTTTTCCTCTCTTGTATTTTGGAAACTCTGCCATGCCTCTGCTTCACAGCACTTTAGAGGCATGTGTGCACCTTCTGTGTGTGTATTGGTGGTGGTGAGGTGGTGGTCGGGTGGGGGATGAGACAGAAAAATTTAAGCCTAAAGGATTTAATTTAAGAAGTTCCACTCTTCCAGGTATAGTAAATGTGTCTGTCATAAAAATGAGTTTCATCATTGGAAACTTGGCTTCATGCTAACTCATGGTATATTGACAGTAGGCACCTGCAGCCTCACTGATATTCCCAGACTATCCCCTGGCTTCAACAGCTTGTGAGGGAAAAGAACATGGTGACAGGGGAAGTGAGGGGAGACAGTGTGGACAGAAAGGCCATGGGAAATTGGTCTATGGTGATTTCCTCCAGTTCATGGCACAGAACACCTAAACCCTTTATAAATTTCTAAGCGAAAAGAGCACCAGGAGCATCTTTTTACCCCCCCCCCCCCCCAATGAGATGGCTCGGAGTGGACTCCTGGATGAGAGCTTGGCACCAGAAAGATAAATCTGATATTAGAAGGTTGAAATTTTAATTCCTACTCCCACTTTTCAGAGGGGGTATGCCCATGTAAGAAAGCTTCCATAATATCACAATAGTTCAGGACTTCCAGATCAGTGAACACATCCACGGAGGAGAGTGGTTCACCCCAAGTCTATAGGACAGCAACTCCTGCACTTGGGGCCCTTCTGGACCATACTCTTTGTATTTCTTTATCTGGCTGCTCATCTGTATCCTAACCTTTTAATAAACTGGAAAACATAAGTAAGTGTTTCCCTGAGTTCTGTGAGCCACTCTAACAAATTAATTGAACCCAAGAATAAATTTGTGGGAACCTCCGTTTTGTAGCTAAATTGGACAGATGATGTGGATAACCTGGGGATCGGTTACTTGCAACTGGCATCTGAAGTGGGGTACATTCTGTTGAGACTGAGCCTTTAACCGGTGGGATCTGATGCTATGAGTTAAATTGTGGAACCCCCAGCTGTTGTTGTAGGATAGCTTGGTGTGGGGAGAAACCCACAATCTGTTGTCAGTGAGTGGGATAGTGTGAGAGTAAGGAGGAAAGACTGGGTGTTTCTTTTTGTGTGTTTTTTTTTTTTTGTGTGTGTGTGTGTGTGTGTGTTTTTTGCACAATAATGCATAAAGCATGTCACAATAACCATTCCTGAGGAAAAATAGGATCTTTAGAAATGGTTTATAATAGAAATATACTCCCTCCTTTGTTGTCCATATTGGTGGTGATCAGAGAAGAAGCAGAATAAGCTGCCTACTTCTTTATTCCAGCACATTCAGCCATTTTATTGTTTTCAGAGAATGTGAATTATGGAAAATACCTTAGATGTCCAAAAAATATAAACATTCATGCAACGTTTTAACCATTGTTTTTTCAGGACATGTTATTCTTCAGAAAGTGTTATATCCTTTTATTGAAAAGTTTTCTTTGATCAACTTTCTGAGAAAAAACAAACAAACAAACAAAAAACAACAACACACAAAAAAAAAACAACTCAAGTGCACATTAGTAGATTGGCCTCATTTGTCCAGGCAAAACAAACCATGTATTTTCTCACTGAGAAGGAAGGTTTTTTGGAGCTGCCTTAGCAAACACTAAGGCCAAGAGAAAAAATAAAATAAAAGCAGGATTTCATAGGGAATAAAATTAATTATCTCTGTTTGCTACATATACAATATTTTATGCATTAAGTACACCATTAATATATACAAACACTCAATGTTGTACAGTATTTTATTAAATTCACTTATCTTGCCCTTTCCCTTTGTTATTACATTACAGAATAAAAAGCACTACTAACTTATCTTGTGTCAGATAATTGCATTTCTTTTTCTTCCTCATCTCAGAAATGTAGTACACACACAGAATATAAAAAATATAATTCATATTTATATTCAGCTAAAATCAATCAAGTATTTACCAAGTACCAGACACAGCATCAGGAGATTTCACATCCATTACCTCATTAATGAGGAAATATTATAAAACCCCAGTTTTTTACCAAAGCACAGCAATGTGAGGCAGTATTGCTCATATGACACCACAGATAAAGACTGAAATCCATGTTTTAAAGAAATGCTAACTCCAAAATAAGGATATTGTCCTACATCCAATGTATCTCCTTCAGAGTTGGAAATTTGTAAACAATAGAGAAAATATTACCATTTACAACTCAACAACAACTGATATAAACTTTAATAGATAAACTGTGTATATTCAGGCAATGGAATATTATTTTGCACTATAAAGAAATGAGTTATCAGTCCTTGAAAATACATGGGGAAACCTTAAATGCAAATTGCTAAGTGAAAGAAGCAAATCTGAAAAGGCTACATCATGTTTGATTCCAACTCTATGACATCTTGGAGAAGGCAAAGCTGTGGAGAGAGCAAAAATCAGTAGTTTCCAGGTGGAGAGGGATAAGTAAGAGAAACTGGATTTTTAGGAAGTTAAACTACTCTGTATGGCATGATAATGATGGATACATTTTTCTAAGTCCGTAAAAAGTTTAACACCAATAGTGAAACTTAATGTAAACTCTGGACTTTGGATGATCATGATTAGTCAACATAGGTTAATTGATGTAACAAATATACGAGCTGGTGGGGGATATTGTTAGTGGGAGAGGCTGTGCATGTGAAGAAAGTCTATACCTTGCACTTGATTTTGCTATGAATATAAAACTGCCCCTTCTATAAATCAATAGAAGATGTGAACAGACACTTTAGGAAAAAAGGCTAATAAGCCCATAAAAATGCTTAACATTAGTCATCATGAAAACATAAATTAAACCACAATGAGACACCACTATCCATCTATTAGGATGTCTGAAAAAGTGGGAGAAAAATGGACAGTAGCAACTACTAGAAAATATGAATCAATCAAGACTCTTATAGGCTCCTGGGGGAATGTAAGATGATGTAATAAGCTTTGGAAACAGCTAGGCAGTTTATTAAAAAGTTAAACATGCACTTACCACATGGCCCAGTCATTTCTCTCCTAAGTATTTACTGAGAGAAGTGAACATACATGCACACAAGCACTTGGACATAAATGTTTGTTACAGCATTATTCATAAGAGTCAAAATGTGGAAACAACCCCTATTGTCCATCAACTGGGGAATGGACAAACAGAGTTTGTTCTATGCATCAAGTAATAGTACTTAGCTAGAATGAAATCAGGAGAGCTGCAGTTCTACACACAGACACAGAGTGTGGTAAATCTCAAAAGCATGATGCTAAGTGAAAGAAACCAGACACAAAAGGCTATCAAGTGTACAATTCTGTAGGTGACATTTATGGAAAAGGAAAACCTGTGAAGAACTCAAATCAGTGGTTGCCAGGATTTAGGAATGGGGGCAGGAATGCCTATATAGTACATGAGGGGACATTTTGGTTTTGATGAAAATGTTTTGTGTTGTAATTACAGTAGTAATTACACAGCTGTCAACATTAGTCAAAACACAGAGAACCTTACACTTCAAGAGATGATTTTTATTGTATGTAAATTATAATTCAACTAGAGGCCTGTTGCACAAAATTTGTGCATTTGGAGGGGCGTTCCCTTAGCCCGGACTATACCCTCTCTCAGTCTGGAAGCCCTCAGGGGATGTCCGACTGATAGCTTAGGCCCACTCCCCATAGGACATCAGTCAGACATCCTTAGTACTGCTACAGAGGCAGGAGAGGCTCCCACCACTGCTGCTGCACTAGTCAGCCATGAGCCAGCCTTCTGGCTAAGCGGTGCTCCCCCTGTGGGAGCACACTGACTACCAGGGGACAGCTCCTGCATTGAGCATCTTCCTCCTGGTGGTCAATGCATGTCATAGTGACCATTTGTTTTGCTGTTTGGTCTATTTGCATATTAGCCTTTTATTATATAGGATTATGTCTTATTATGGGCAAGGCTTCTAATTCAATTTTTTTAGGTAGTTAAAGGGAGGGGCAGACTTTTCACTTGAGCCTGAAGGTAAAATTGCCCTTAGCTCAAAAATCTGCATACCACTGAGACACACCTTGGTGAGGCTCAGTCAGAACCCCCACACTTTTCTATTATGAGCATAAGTATTGGGAACCATCTTATCTCTTTAGTGAAAGGAACCTTTTGTTATATTACAGTGACTATATCTCATGAGTTGTGTTTTGGCTTCAAGTCTGTATCCAGTATTCATGCAGCAACTTCAGCTCTTCTGTTCAATATTTACCTGGCATATCATTTATTTTCTTTTCTCTAAATCTTTCTAGACTTTTATTTATTAGGAAGGAATAGCCCATGGACACAGACAATAGTCTGGTGAAGGCCTGTAGGGGCAGGTGCAGGATGGAAGAGATCAATGGGAGAAAAAACAAAACTAAAACAAAGGGACATCTGTAATACTTTCAACAATAAAGATACATTTTAAATAAAGGAAAATACCTTAGTTAAAAGAAGTTTTATGTGAAATAATATAAGTAATTGCTCTTTATATTCTGTACTTTATATTCTCAACTCCTTTCAAAGAGATATTAATTGATCCTATGTTCACTTACTGTAGGACTGACTTCTGCCACACGACCCAGCACTGACTGTCATGGGGGCTTCGTTCAGACCCTGCTTTTCTCTCCTGGCCTCTATCTGGGCCTGATCGCAGCTCCCTTGGCAGTCTGTGTGGGGTTATTGAGGCACTTGCAGTGCACCAGTCAGTGCTGGGTTGCCAGGACTGACTTCTGTGTCATTGGCCCAGCGCTGACTGCAATGGGGGTTGCAATCAGACCTACTTTTCTCTCTGGGCCTGATCGCAGCCCCCTCAGCAGTCAGTGCTGGGCCACAGAGGCACCCATAACACTGACTGCAGGTCTGACTTCTGGTGTTCTGTTGAGCCTTTGGTCATTTTTGACATTATAGACCTTGGCTCTTTACATATAGAGATAAATCTGATTTAAATGCACATATTTCATTAAGAGAAAAAATTTCCTAATTGGATTTCATTTTTACCACTTCTCTCTGGCATAAGACAAAGTAACACTTCTGTGCAGAGATAAGGGGAGAAGTGATGGCCACAGATATTCCCAGATTAGAACACAGTACTTGTGATGCAGGTGAGACTCAGTGATGTTCACCAGTCCACAACAAGCCTCAGGCTATTGGTCTGTTAATGTCATTATGGGGGACTCACAGGGAAGTGGGAAGAGGAAATGAAAACTGAGCAGAGGGTACCACTAAGAACATAAGAGACCTCACAGATGGCATGAGCACTTGATAGGTGATGAGGAAGCTACTGAAATTGCCAACTAAATGCTATAGTCCCCATCAGAGAACTGTTTGGGGCCAGTCTACAGGTGTGTGTAAGATGGAAATG
Source organism: Pipistrellus hanaki (assembly GCF_964339955.1). Classification (NCBI taxonomy): domain Eukaryota; kingdom Metazoa; phylum Chordata; class Mammalia; order Chiroptera; family Vespertilionidae; genus Pipistrellus; species Pipistrellus hanaki. The sequence continues at coordinate 24,118,465 of NC_140506.1, read as the reverse complement.
TTTCATTTTGTTCAAGTAAAAAGCCATTCCTTACCCATTGCAGCTATTTCCATTGTCCTGTGTATGCCCTCCTTCATAAGTAGATTCATTCTTAAAAATTAGTTTCCATTTGGAATATTAAAAGCTATTTAAATACACATTAAGTGACTTTCAATTCAATTTCCCTGTATAGCTCCTTGACAAATGACCCTTGACTCATATTTGACTTTTTTTAGATATAGCATGAGAAGAGATGGCAGAAGTATGTTTAATTGAATACTAACATTTCAAATCGGCTGCATTTTGCCTGTTATATTTTCAAAATTCTAAAACCTACAAACATTTCAGTACTTTCTCCCTGTGTGAGATGAAAAAGTCCAGTGTGAAATAGCGTCCTAAGTTTTTTAGTTGATGACAACTTTATTTTCTCCTCCTTGAAGCCCTTTCCATCCCCAGGCCCACATCCCCCACCATCTAGGTGTACGTGCACACACACACACACACACCACATTATTTGTTATTGCACACATATTGTCTTTTTTGGATCTTCAAATTTCAAATACTACCACCCATGGACCACACTAGTTACTACTGAGCCCACTTAAGGAAAAGTCATACTCTGTTACCCATTATCAATCAATAAAATGAGTTTTATGTTGCTCAGGCTTTGAAAGTCGCACAAAGGAAGAGAAAACCCTGTGCATTTGCCGTGGAGCCCATGCAGCAGCACCGCGCCCCATCATGCATAAACTCAAAAATGGCATTTATGAGTCCACTCCCGTGAAGCTGCAGCAGGCAATTCATGAAATTCACCGAGATTTGGATTAAATTTAAACCATTCTATACAGCTCTACTTTTGGTTAAGGCTGTGTGTGCAGTGAAAACCTCACATTTGAATAGAGCCTAGGTCTTTAAGAACTTTGAATGTGCACAAATCTAAATTGAGCTCTGAGCTTGATCTGGGAATGTACAGTGGGCCAATTTACATTTAGTATTAAAGGTGGGGGCGAGGGAGATAAAACTCCATCCTTTTAGAATTGTAGCTTTGGATCAGAGTTTATTAATATTGGGATCAACACAGAGATGACTCACTCTATTTGCACTTATTAAATTATGAGACTTAAAGTCCTTAAACTGAGACGCCAGCAAAACAACTGAAACCAGTGAAAGAGGGGAAATACGATTTTTATGTGCATACACTCACACACTCATCCCAGAAAAGGAAAAGCTTACCGGGTTACACAGAGTGGCCTTTCAGAGTGCCAGAAATTCATATCTCTCTCTCTCTCTCTCTCTCTCTCTCTCTCTCTCTCTCTCTCTCTCTCTCTTTAAAAAAAGAATACCCAAGGACATATTTTATCATAATACTTTAATAAAAGCTATTTTTGATCTGACTCTGCTAACCTGGTCTTTTCCCTTTAACATAAAATTCTACATTTCTGTCTGCCACTGTTCTCTCTTTTCCTGATTATCAGCAGATGTGGAGGGAACATCCTAAGCCTCGGAGCTTATTTTAATATCTTCAAAAGATTCACATCTTATTCTCCAGGAGTCAAAGGATGAGAGGTGAAGTCATATGGTCCATGGTGAGGTATAGGAAGCATCCAGGTGCTGAGCAGTTATGGGACAAACCAGTTCAAGCAGCTTGGTTGTCAGTACCACTTGCTGCCAAAGTCAGCAGGCAAACATTCTGGCCAGGGAGCCCCACTGAGGACCTGGCTGCCTGACATCCCAGGAAAAGGGCCTGGCTCCAGGTTGATAATTAAGTGGATGATGAGGATAGACAGGTAGGCAGGACATTTTGCTATCAAAAGTTGGCAAACCATTCCAGTTTATATCCTTGTTCTATAAACACATGTTTAGTTAACCTCTAACAAAAGTCTGAGGTACTGAGTCACTAACAGCAAACCAGGGCACATCATGTCTTTCTCCTTCTGAGTTTCTAGGAGTTAAGCCTTGACTCTTGTCTGACCCTCCCTTTACCTGTCTCCACGTGAGAAAACAGGGAATGCCCAGGTGCCTCTAGATTGAATGTAGAACCAGGTAAGGAACCATGTAAATGTAGGCATTTAGAGAATTAGAGATGCCAAACTCAGCATGTGTAATTCCCAAAATCAGTTAAAGTGCTAAGTGGAATAGTCAGACAAAGAAAGACAAAATACCATATATGTGGAATCAGAAAAACAAGATAAATGAACAAAATAGAAACAATCATATATAGACAACAAATTGATGGTCACCAGAAGGGAAGGGCATTGGGGAGATGGGGTGTGACTAAGAAGTACAAATTGCCAGTTATTAAAACAGTCACAGGATGTAAAGTACAGCATAGAGGATATAGTCAATAATATTGTAATGACTATGTATGGTGCCAGGTGTATACTAGACTTATCAGGAGATTACTTCATGAGTTATATAAATACCTAACAGCCATGTTGTACACCTGAAGCTAATGTAATATTGAATGTCAACTGAAATTAAAAATAAAATAAAAATTTAAAAATAGAGTTGAAGCAAAGTAACTGCTTTGTCAAAAAGAAATTATTTGGTAATAGAGTATTGCTTTATAAATATGAATTGGAAACTGTAGAATGATAGCAAGCTGGCCTTTATAATTTTAATCATTAGTAGATAATTATTTCAGGCTTATTATTTTTCTAGAGGAAAGATGCACAAAATTCATGGATGGTCGGGGAGTGTGTCCCTCAGCACCCTCTCCAATCTGGGAACCCTCGGGGGATGTTTGACTGCTTGTTTAGGTCCAATCCCACTGGCCTAAATCCTTTATTAGACCAGACAAAAATATTTTCAAAAATGTAAAACTATACTACCCTTCTCACTATTTTTCTTTTTTTCTTGGAAAATATATTTTCATGAAATATGCCATAGTTTAATTTTTAAATTAATGAATACTAGTAGATAATACATTTAATTTTTAAAATTTATAATATGATAACAAGTAATAGATTAAATCCACACAAACAAAAGCTATTTGGGATTATTAATAATTTTTAAGAAAATAAAGGGGTTATGAGACTAGAGAAGTGACCATGCTTTGTCTCCTCATCCCATAGGATTTAGGCTCTAGGCAGTAGGGAATGTAATAGTCCTGGCTGCTCTGACTCCCCTAGACCTGGCTGGTGGAGGGCACTCAGAGCCTTGGGTGACTGTCAGAACTCACAACCTTGGGGTATTATTCAGGTCTCCATGGAGTTGCTGGTATCTCTATGTATCTTACCTGTTCAAGTTCTGCCTGTTCAACCTTGCAGAAGCCAAGTAGCCACTCACCTGCCTGGACACCCTTCCATAATGGGCATGGTCTTCTTTGGTTTGCATGACCCCAAAGTGTGACACCCTCAGAGAGTGACAGAGAAGAGCTATGAAATGGGAAAGCTGAAAGGAATGGGATAGGGAATAATAAAGCCCCCTTGGCAGGCCCTTTCCCCTTCTCACCTCCACCCCCCCTTCCCCCCCACACACACAGATTGTGCCAAGTATATGGGGGGATGTCCATGGAGAGGCTACATTGAAAATTAAAGGACTAAGAGGAATGGAGTATTAGGAGGAAACTGGGAGAAAGAGAACAGATTAGGTCAAATGGGCAGAGAAATGCCCAATGGAGAACAAGAGGCAGTCAGGTAGCTGGACATCCAGGAACCATCCTAGACTGGGGCCAGAGCCTGGGTCTAGACCTCACAAGGAGGCATCAAGAGTTTTTGTAGGTGCAGATAACACACAGACCATCAGCAGCAAAACGTTGTGGGTACAAGTCAGGAGACACTCAAATGTAAATCAGGGCTTTGTACACACCATCTGGCTAACTACTCACAGATGGCAACCAGAGGTTCTCTTTCATTTAAATAGCTGTGGAGTCTCTGACTGATGATGACCCACCATTGAAGGTCCAGGGGGCCCAAAACATGAGGGAGAAGCATAAAGCCAGGATGGGTGCCCAAATCTCAGGTGAATAGCTGCATCCTTATAGACCTTTCTTTGATGGGGTAGAACTGAATGGTGGGGATGGCAGGGGCTTTCTCACAAAGTTCATGGACAGTAGGCTTTTCAGAAGCCACAGGACATGGATATCATTCTGATTCAATATGAAGCAGAATAATAATCAGGGTGTGAGTGTGTTTGAGTGTGAGCAAGCTACTGTGAATTCGTGTGTGTGAGTAGATGGGTGTGGATTATGGGAGTGTATTTGTGGAAGTGTTTGTAAGCATGTGTGGGTGAGTGTGAATGGCAGATGTACATCCCTAGGTTCCCCTCTCTCTTTTTCACAAACTTCTCTTCACTGGACTTGAAGGAGCCTGATGCCAGTGGGCCACTATAATTACATATCTTGACTATTCCTCATTAAGCTTTAAAGAACACTTGCTCGATTCAGGATATTTTCTTCTAAAATGGTTTCCTTCAGGCTCCAGGTGGTCTATGAACATTTAACATATATATATAGATAGATAGATAGATAGATAGATAGATAGATAGATAGATAGATATATAAAAGCCTAAGGCACTGCCAACTATTTAACTGTTCAACCAGTAACTATGACATGCCCTGGCCACCAGAGGGAAGACGCTCAATGCACAGGCATGGAAACATGGAACAGACTGATGAATCTCAGAAGGAAGTTGGGAGGGGAGAAGGTGGGAAGAGATTAACCAAAGATCTTATATGCATACTACAGGCCTGGTGCACAAATCGGCCTGGGGAGATCTTGCACCAGTGGGATCCCTCAGTTTGATCTACAGAGATCAGGCTGAAACTGGCAGTCTGACATCCCTGAGGGGTCTCAGATTGCAAGAGGGTACAGGCCAAGCTGAGGGACCCTCTGACCCATGAATCTGTGCATCAGGCTTCTAGTTTAAAATAACTAGACAATATTCCCATCTTAAACATGGGTCAGAAGGAAGAGTGGGGAAATACCAACCTCTGACCACTTTAGCTTATCTCAGATGGGGCTGAGTGCTGTGTCTGTGGTCAAGAAGCTAGTGGGTTGAGCATACTGTTAGTGTGAACTTGGAGTTGAATACCCACATGGCACTTGAGTTGATCGTGACTCTGGGCTGGGACTTATGGGCTTTAGCAGCTTGGAGGCTGTAGTTCAGCATGTGGCTGCCTCTGTGCACATGCACATCTCTACTGAACCAACCAGTGTAAAATAAACTGATGGCTTGTGACTAGTGTTCTCAATCTGGGTCAGTGTGGTTCCTCAAAATGTTGACCCAATAGAGCACAAAACCACAGTGCAAAAAGTCTTGTTTGTGGAGACCCAAGTGTAGCCCTGAAGCTGATGTTCTGTGTTGGGAGAACTGGGGGAAGGGTGTTGCTAACCATCTGGTGGGAGCAATTTTACTGCCAAAGATTAACATCTGTTTCTTGAGCATAAATATACAGTGGTTAGAAATGTAATAAGATTCATGGTTCTGTTTTAAGTAGATTAATTTTGTAATACCTGCTTTTCACCCCTTTGCATTTAATATTCAGATTTAGACTTGGGAATTACTTTATAAAAGAACTTATACACTTCGCCTGATGTTGCATGTAACATGCTGCCAGGCCAGATACACATTATTATCTGCATCTTGTGGTCACTCACTCCTGTGTAGAAGCATCATGTTCCCATCTGTCCAGGCTTAAGGTTGTGGGTCATCCTCTATTATCTGACTGTGGTCAGTATTCTCAGTGGGGACAAGCATCTGTAACTGTGAATTGTTGAATGAAGATTTCTATTAAAATAGTTTTAAGGTAAAGTATAGGTAGCTGAAATGATCTGTTGGCAACTTTAAAAAAGGTAAACTAATTCACCCTCTGATGGGGAAGCTATAACAAATACCACAGGCTAAGTGGCTTAAACAACAAGCAATTTAGTTTTTCAAAGTTTTAGACGCTGGATGTCTAAGATCAAGGTGTTAGCAGGGTTGGGTTCTCCTGAGGCCTCTCTCTTTGGCTTGTAAATGGCCACTTTCTCTCTGTGATCTCACATAGTCTTTCCTCTGTGCATGTTTGTATCCTAATATCCTCTTCTTTTTAAAAATATATTTTTATTGATTTTAGAGAGGAAGGGAGAGGGATAGAGAGATAGAAACATCAATGATGAGAGAGAATCATCAACAGGCTGCCTCCTGCACACCCCCTACTGGGGATTGAGCCCACAACCCAGGCATGTGCCCTTGGCTGGAATCGTACCTGGGACCCTTCAGTCCACAGGCTGATGCTTTATCTGCTGAGGCAAACTGCTTGGGCCTAATATCCTCTTCTTAAAAGGACATTGGTAATATTATGGGTAATATTGGATTTAGGCCTTCACTAGTAACCTCATTTTACCTAAATCACTTCTTTTTTTTTTTTTTTAATATATTTTATTGATTTTTTTACAGAGAAGAAGGGAGAGAGATAGAGAGCTAGAAATGTCGATGAGAGAGAAACATCGACCAGCTGCCTCTTGCACACCCCCTACCGGGGATGTGCCTGCAACCAATGTACATGCTCTTGACCGGAATTGAACCTGGGACCTTTCAGTCCGAAGACCGATGCTCTACCACTGAGCCAAACCGGCTTTGGCTAAATCACTTCTTTATATGCCTTATCTCCAAACACAGTCACATTTGGGAGGTCCTATAAATTAGGATGTCAACGTGTGAACTCGGTGACACAATTCAGCCCTTAACATCTTCCAAGAAGAATAAAACAGATTCTAATCTCTGAAGGACAACCACTAATGTGTTCCTAGATACTTTTGGACTGAGTTTCTGGACTGAGTTTTAGTTCTACTGAAAGTCACCTGCTAGGCTTAGAGGAACTAAGCTGCACTGTCATATCACTTAATATGAATAAACTGATGAGTAAAATAGAACCAGAGGCATGGAAACAAGAAACAGACTGAGGAATCTCAGAGGAAAGGGGGGCAGGGAGGGCAGGAAGAGATAAACCAAAGAACTTATATGCATATATGCATTAGCCATGGACACAGGCAATATGATAATAAAAGTTGGGATTGGGCAGAGGAGGGAAATGTGAGGGGATGAGGGAGAGAAGAGACATCGGTAGTACTCGAAACAATAAAGATATTAAAAATAAATAGAGTTCAAAATCAAAGAACTCAACAGGCATTAACTTAATAGCCTACTTTTTTAAAATTTGTAGTTAAAACATCTTCTGAGTTGGGTATCAAAGGTGTCCCTGACAACTTGTGTATCCAAATCTGCAATTTCAACTCACATCTGTCCAATGGATCAGTCATACCAAGGGTGGGTCTATCAGAATGAGCATCTCAAAGGCTCCTTTGTGTTCCTTCTTTACTGAAAGCCATTTCACCCTAAGTTACTCAGGACTTTCATCTCAGGGATTCTTAAACTGAAAGGTAGTGGTATCCTTCCCTTAGTTTCTGTGGGGAAGATACAGGTGGATAAGGAAAATTTCTGTTTCTAAGGGACAATTGGTCAAATTTCAATTTGAAACTTTGAATTTTATGGGTTCTCCATAAAGAATGAGGTGACATGTAACATCTCACCATTAAGATTTTGGAGTTTTACAAGAAAATAAAATACTGTGTTTTTGCAGTCCAACAAGGGGAGACACATTGGAAAGCCCCTAGCCTGGACCACAGGTGCTCCCAGCCAGGGGCGCTATCCTGGTTCACACTCTCAAAATCTGTGCAAGAATGACTCCAGATATTTTTTTGTAATTGTTTCCACGTGACAAACACAAATAGTATAAATATTCTGATGTGAATACATTTGGCCTGGGTCTTCTTTTTATTTGTTTGGCCTGCAAATGAAAGGCTGCTCTTCTGTGAAATGGAAACAGTGCGTTGCCTCAGGCGAGGCGTGCTTGTGGAGTGCAGTTGGCTGGTGGCAAAACGTGGGAGAGGCATTTGCTTTCCCCAAACACACATGCTATCAGTCGAGCTTATAAATTAAACTACAAAGCTGAAATGTATTCAGTGCTGAAGGTGCGTTATAAATGAAGCCCATTTGTTACTGATTTTTTGTCCCTTCTGCTCCTCCAATGTGTTTGGTTTTGTCTTCAACGATTCCTGGAATTATACAACTCAGATCCGAGAGTGGGAAGCTAATTGTTATCTTCTCACGTCTCATCCCTATGTTCACCTTCACCCTCCCATTCTTAAATGCATGTAAATGGATTCTATATTTTTTCAGAAAGGATGCTTGCTTTACAAATGAAAGCGAGTGAACAAGGAAAAAAAAATATACCCCCGTAGTAGTGGTTCAGGGTATTTATAGTTGGAGAGAAGGCTGCTTTCTGTCACCATCTGAATGTATAAACTTAACTTGATCACCTTTGAAGAATTTATGAATCATGCTTAATAATCCGCTTTAGGCACTTCTGAGGGAAGAATCACATTTTGAAGCTACAAAGGTCCCCTAAATAGCTCGTGGGAAATGACCCTGCATCCCATTAAATGAAAAAATTCACCACCATAGGACTGGATGTCAGAGCTAAAGCACTTCAGCTCCACTCACTTCAAAATGTCAGGGAGCCCTTGACTTAAACACTCCATTAATCTGCAAGAACCAGACCAGACAGCTCCTTCTCAGGAAAGGAACAAATAATGTGTTTTTAAAAAACTTTTTCTTTGCACTTAAAAAATAGAGATTCCCCTTTTCCTCCTTCCCCTCATATCCATTATTTTTCTGTCTTTAAAAAGGCTTTTATCTGACTTTGATCTCTTCCATATGCCCGTGGCAAACACCAGCATCTCCTTTCCATTTTACAAATCGGCCCAGGTACAGGCTTTATCTGACTCACACCGGCTTACTATTTTCCTATTTAAATGGTTGATGCGGAATCAAAGTCAAATGTGAAGGTCAGGAAAATGGTTTTTGGAGCATCGTGATCTAAAACACAAATAGGACTTACTTGATGGAGGAAGCAGCAGTGCAGGGGGTCTGGGCAGAGAGCCCACACCCAAATCCCAGACAAAAAGGATTCTTACCTATTGTCAACATTTACAACCTGAGTTTGAGTGATTTGACCCTTGGTTCACTTTATCTTTAAGTATGTAAATAATAATAATACATAGCTATTATACATTATGTAAAAATTTTATTGATAATACTATTAATTTATTTGCTACTAATAATTATTAAGTTCTAATAATCATTTAGGTAATTTGAATTTTAAAATAAACCAGGTCCCATGGAGTCTACAAAATAGGTATCTTATTTGGAAAGCATTATAGAATCTTTGCAGTTCTTACAATTATAACTGTTATTTTATAATCATATTTCCACAGAAGACAGATTAGTTCCTGATTATTTGTTACTTTGTTCTGGGAATTCCATTGTTCAAAGTTATCTAGACGCTTAGATCAAATGAAAATGAGGCAAGTGCCAAAATGGTGTTAACTCAGGGTGCTTCCTTCACATTTACCAGTTACACATCTCAGAACTCATGAGTGTCAGGTTTGTCTTTGATGCTAGGTTTGCATTTGACATTCTTCAGTGAATTTCTGAATCTTTGTTGAACTTTCTTTCATGGGGAGTCCATGCCATCTTCCTCAGGTTTGGGTGGAGGTTTCACTGTATCTTGGGAACTTCCTCCACTTTTACAGATGGCTGGTCCTGTTTTTAAAAAGTGCACTTCAAAATTTGCTAAGAGGGTAGATTATTTGGTAAGCGTTTTTTACCACACCACCACCATCACCATCCCCACCACCATAACAACAATGAAAAAAACCTACAAGCAAACAAAGGGACACAGGAGACTGGGGAAGGTGATGACTATGTCTATTCCCCATGGAGATGGTGTCCAGGTGTTTGCATGCATCCAGACTCATCCATTGAGACACATGAAATGTGTGTACTTCTTTCCCTATCATTTATTCCTTAATAAAGCTGTTTTAAAAAGAAAGAAAGAATAGCCTTGAAAAGCCATGATACAGGCAGCCAGGGTTTATCATTGAGTGAGCAAAAAATAGCACCCCAGAGACTCCTTGAGATCAGTTGGCCCTTGTTTTGCATCCCAAGAATGAAAATCCAACTGGATGAGTGAGAGATGTGTGGTGAGGACTCTGAGATGGTTGAGTGTGAGTGATTTTGCAAGCTCATCACACAACAGAAACTGGATCAAGTGCTTTTAGCAAAGGGCTTTGCCCAGCCAGCAGCCTCCCATCTATATCTCTATACACAGCTCTAAAAATCCTTCATCAGTAAACTAGCTAGGCCCTGGGTGTGCTGGTGGGTGACCTTCAGCTTCCAGAAATTGGACATTTGTATGTCTTCTTGGGAGAAGTGTCTGTTCAGGTCCTCTGCCCACTTTTTAATTGGATTGTTTGTTTGTTGTTTAGTGATATGAGTTCTCTATACATTTTGGGTATTAACCTCTTGTCAGAGATGTTGTTTGCAAATATCTCCTCCCATTCAGACATTTTTTTTTTTGTGGAAGTTTCTTGACAGCTCCAGATATATCATTCAAACAGAAAGCTAGTAGAGAAATAACTGCCTTAAGTTACACATTAGACCAAATGGACATAATTGATATTTACAGAGTCCTTCATCCTGGAATATCAGATAATACATTCTTTTTCTGGGCACATAGAACATTCTTAAGAATAGAGCATAGGATGGGAAACAAAACTAGCCTCAACAAATGTAAGAAGTTTAAAATCATACCAAGCATATTTCTGACCACAATGCTTAGAAATTAGAAAGGAATTTCAACAAAGAAGTAACAAGCAAACAAACAAACAAACAAAAAAGCCCTCTAGAAATACGTGGAGATTAAACAACATATTACCAAAAATAACTGAGATCAAAAGATATATAGAGACAAATAAGATGATACTATGACATTCAACTTCTGGGATACAGCATTGGTTATATCCTGCTAAGTTTGAGGACATCTATTTGTGGTTATGTTATTTTATTAAATGAAGATAGATAAATCATGGTGGTGTGTGATTTATGTGGAAGTGAATGTAGTATTCTTTTCTTTGGAGATTAAACAGCCTATGGAAACATCATAGGGGCACTTAGGTTACAGTGTCATTCTCCAGCTTATTAGCAACAGAAAAAATTAATAGAGAGATTTCACTTTCCCTTGACAAGGAACTTTTTACTCAGTGAGTATTGAAAAGGCACAATTCCAGCTTTGTGAAACTCTAGCTTCAGTGGGGAAAGGGAGTTCTCCTTGCCCTGCATTAAATGGAACAGAAATGCTACCTTCATCATAAAATAGCCCATCGTTTTCTCATTAACATAAATCTCCAACCTAGTTGAATTGTAATAAGAGGCTGAAGTCCAGGAAATATATTAGCTTTTTTTTTCAACCTTCAATGGGCCTCTTTCTGGGCCGTGCTCACCTGCAATCCCTCAGCCATTGTCTGCCCCACCAAATGAGTGCCATTCAGGGTCCCTGCAGCTTCAAGCTGTCTCCCTGATAGTCATCCTAGTAAATAGTACCATCCTAGCATGGGAAGGCCCCTAGAGAATGAATGTACAAAAGGACAATGGCCAGACCATAGTGAAAACTGAACTCTGACCCAAGACCTCTGCAGAACTGACAAGGATCCCAATCAATGCCAAAAGCTCATGACTGGCTCTGTGACTACAAATTCCTTTATTTTTGTCTCCCAACCCCTCCATTTCTGACTCAGGACCAACCAGAGAAAGCCAAACAAGCTCCTCTAACCAATCAATTAGGATGCTGGCTTCTAGTTCCCTGCCTCTTGACTCACTGGGCCCTTCTGAGCCCATCTTTCACCACTGTGAAGCTCCTCTACTCATTCACTAAAAGCTGAGCAAGCTCCCAGTAAAAGGCCCCTGCTCAGGTGGATGGTCTGGGGTGATTTCTGCAGCTACCTGAGAGGCCCATTTAGAGCATGTGCACTAAGTTTGACCCATACCCAGCACTGCTGTAGGTTCTGGCATGCCAGACACAAAAGTCAGTATTTCTGACAATTGACTGGTTGTGCACCCTCTACTCTTAGGCTTCCACACACAGGGATTCCAAGGGCCTTCTGTGTCCATGTGGCCAGAGTGCCCAGGACTCTTGGACTCTTGTCTATGAGGTGGCTAGTGTGACCTAGTCTTAATCACCCACCTCAACCACAGCTAAATGCATTTGCAGAAAGATGATTTCCAGCCTCTGCTCAGCGATGGACATACCAGGATCATGCCACCTTATTTTCAGGGTCTTCATTCACTGGTCTAAATAACGTCCCAAACATCCCCTATCCTTCGCTTGGCCTCTGGAATGATTCAAGAAAAAGAATTCCTTTTTCCTTCCAGAAGTCACTGCTCCCTTGGGAAGCTGGTCTTGGCCCTACAGGGTGTCTCAAGAACAATATGCTTCACACCCACCCTGATAGCCAGTATTCCCAGAGGAATCTGCCACCTCATGTCAACCCTTTCACCAGCCTGAGACATTAAGTGCCCCATTAATGTGATCCAAGCAACTAGAATCTTAATGCCTTTGATCTCATCATGTCAAGAACTGGTTACTCTAGCAATTTGTCTAACACTATTAACCTTTTCTTTGTCACATTGCATTGTTGACCCAAGTTATGTGAGGGGAATAAAAATCAGCAGGTCTTTTTCCATAAAGTTTAAATTCTAAGTCCTTGATTTGTGAATCTTGATTTGAGCTTCCTTTCTTTTTTTCTGAATGCCATTTTGTGTTGAGTTCAGCTCTTCATGCCAGCCTAGGAAGCTTTCCAGGAGGAGTAAAGGATCAAGTGATCATTGCTCATAAGGAACAACACTTGTCTCAAGGCAAGCACTACTTTTGGTCCCAGGTCCTGAGCATCACCTTCATTGCACACTAGTGCACCCTACCAGTGAGCATCCCAAACAGAGGGTCATGGATTGGAGACCCAGGAGAGATAAAATTCTAAGAGATAAAATATGAGGATAAAATGCTAAGATTTTCTAAGAGAGGAAAGTAATGTAATCAAATAATACTGAATTTAAACCAGAGAGGACAGAAAAAGAGGGAAAGAGAGAAGCAAAGAACAAATGTAGTAGATAAATATAATTAACAATTTGGTAGAAATTAATTCAACCACAGCAATTGACACTTTAAATGTGAATGGCCTACATAGATGATTTAAAAAAAAAATTATAAAAATGAATTTAAAAAGTAGATAAAAACTTTTTTTTGTTGTTGTTGTTGTCCTGGCCTGTGTTGCTCAATTAGATGGACATCATTTTATGCATCAGAAGTTTGCAGATTTGATTCCTGGATTTATAGACTTGATCTTGGGGGCATTCCAGAGACTGATAATCGATGTTCCACTCTCCTGTCAATGTTTTTTTCACTCTATCTCCCTCTCCCTTCCTCTCTCTCTACCTTCCTCTCTCTCTCTTTTTCTCTTTCTCTTTTTCTCTCAAAGTCAATAAAATTTTTTAAAAACTATATTTTGTGTCTAAAATAAATCTTTTTAAAATATAAGGATACAGAAAACTGAAAAGTAGAAGTATGAGGAAAGATAAACTGGGATTACACTAATTAAAAGGAAGTCAGAAGCAATATTAATTTCGGACAAAAGACTTCAGAACATGAGGTTCATTAATTATAAAGGAGTGTATTATGTAATGATAAAGGGATTTGTACCCCAATAAGGTATAGCAATCCTAAATCCATATGCACCTAGCAGTGGGATGTCAAAATATGGGAAGAAGAAGCTGATAGAACTAAAGGGAGAAAGAATTGCAATCACATTCACTTGAGATTTGTCACACCTTTCTGTCAGAAATAGACCAGCAAGGATCCATATGATCTAAACAGTTTTATGAATCAGCTTGCCCTAATTGACATGTATGCTCCATCCAACCACAGCAAGATACATATTTTTCTCAAGCTCATATGGATCATTCACAAAGACTAACTGCAGTGTATGTCATAAGCACACTTTAACAAACTCAGAATACTATAAATCATGAAAAATATGTTCTCAGGTCCCATTTCATCAAACTAGAAATAAATAACAGAAAAATGGTTGGAAATCCACAGGAATTAGAAAATTAAGCAATACCTATCTAAATAACCTATGGATCATAGGAGAAATCTAAGAAAAAGTTAAACCTATCGAACAAATCCCAATAGGGGGACATTCTTCAAAACCATAAAAAAGTCTGAAAATCTGTCTTAGGTAAGGGGAGCCCAAAGGGACATGATAACTAAATATAATGTGCATCTTGGATGGAATCCTGGAACAGAAAAGGAATATTAGGGAAAAACTAAGGATATCTGCATAAATTATGGACTTCATTTTATAATCATTTATTGAGATTGGTCCTTTAACTGTGGTAAATGTAGCATGCTAAGGTAAGATGTTAAATATAGAGGAATGTGGCTGTAGATATATAGGAGTGATCTAAACTATCCTTGCAATTTTTATGCAAATTAAAACAGCTTTCAAATAAAATGTTTATTTTTAAAAAATCTAACCATTGAGTCAATCTTTATATGAAAGTTAGTAAGAGCATCTTCCCTATGAAAACATGCAATGATAATAACCACGGGTGGAACTAAGAAAATAGATTGCCTTTTAGCCACATCTCAGAAGCTTTAATTTCATAGGCACCCTTATTTGGTTAGGATTAGCACTTGCAAATTCACAGGGATTAATTTCACTTGATGCTGATAAAGTCTCTCTGACCCTTGGTAAATTGCTGGTGTTTATTATACTGTGTCTATGTAGCAACACCAAATAAAAATAAGTCGGAACTGGGCCTCAAGATAATATCATTTATGAGTGTGGAGCAGAGTCATAACAGAAACAGATAACTTAACAAGAACAGTCACCTAACAGCTGGAGTATCAGAGTCCCCAGGGCTAGCTTAAATGTTCTCAGAGGGGCTGTGCCCTTCCCAATTACATGAAGAACCCGTGTAAAATAGTAACTTGTGCCAACTGAACTGTTCACCTCCCAAACATCAGTTTATTTTGACTCAATTACTTATATGAGCAGGGCCAATGTTTTCTAAAAAAGGAGCCTCTCATGGACTGTGATAAGTGTTCTGCCAAAACTCAGCATGCATTTTGTTTTCCTTAAAAACTACCATTTCCATATAATTGGATTATCCCAGCATGTGACTATGGCCAGATGTCAGAGCTTCCTAGATTGGATAAATCCCTCATCTGACTTTTCTCAGGCTTCTCTCATAATAGTCTTGGAGTTACAATTGAGCCATTGGCTAGATGCAACCTTTAAGTATCCTTAAGAAGTTACAACTGTTGGTCAGAAGAAAAACTACCAAGGGCTCAATGGCCATGGCCAGACCAAGAAATAATTTGTTTATTAATTGTTTGAGGCAACAAACAATTAATGGATAGGAGAAAAAGAAATTCAAGTAACTATTAAATTTATAAAACATCTAGTTATTTTAGCTCTCCAATCTGCTTTTTAAAATAATTCTACTGCTAATAATCTAGCTTATTTTTCTCCAGCATCTTCCATCTGCTCCTCCAAAGACTTGAGACTTAAATTAAGCAAAGATATCTATCAGATCCTATGATGTGCTGTCAATGGGAGGGTTGTGGAAATGTCTGCCCTCAAGGAAAAAACTCTAGATTAGAAGATGTGACAGCAGACAAAAAGTGTAATTTTCAGAGTACAGGAACAAATTTCCCCAAATTTTTGGGAAACACACACACACACACACACACACACACACACTAAAAAATGTCATTGTAGTGGACATTCATGGCATTAAGGAAGGTTACAAGGAAAAGCATAAACTCTATCTGTTAACATCACTACAAGACTGGAAGTGGACTGGTAAGCCATTCTTTGGGCAGCCCAATAGGATGAAGCTCTATTGATTTCAGCTTTTGGCCTCCCTATGGCTTACACCATCTCCTCCTTCCCCTATTTCTGCCTTTATTCACCAACTCTGCTATGGCCAAGGTACCCACTGACTCACACACCCTGACCACAGCACTTTCTTTCCCAAGAGGTTGTTCAAACATTTCCCCAAAGACTCTTCATCTGATGTGGATTTAAAATGACAATCTCATCTGAAACATATTTAAAACAACAAAAGAGAAAACAAAAATTCTTATTGTTTTACTCTCCACATCAGAACACTCTGATACCAGATGTATGTTTTCTCATATCAAACACAACTCTCCAGACACCAACTGAATTCTACAATTAAATTCTGACATGAATTTCCCAAAGTCAGCTGAGACCCCACATGTTAAGAGGACAATTTCAGAAGACTCCCCAATCCCACCTCAGGTTCAATCACAGGTATTCCAGTGTTTCTGATTAACCATCTATAAACTGAGGGTTCCTTAGGTTAGGTGATTTGTGAGAGTGGCTCATAAAACTCAAGAAAGCACTTGCTTTACTTACTATTACTAGCATTCATAAAGGGAAAAACTCAGAAACAGGCAGATGGCACAAGATACATGGCACAAGGCATGGAGGAGGGGGCGATGATACAATTGAATACTACTCACCCACAAAAAAAGATGAAATTTATCATTTAGGGCAACATAGATGAATCTCAACAGTATCATGGTAAATGCAATAAGCCAGATAGAAAAGCACAAAAAAAGTATGATATAATTCGTATGTGGGATACAAAACAGAAAAGAACAAATAAACAAATAAGACAAACAAACAAACATACTCATAGATACAGACAACAGAAAAGTGGTTAACAGAGAGAAAGAGGGATGGGGGAAGGAAAAAAGGGTTAAATATATGATGGCAAAAAGAGACTAGACTTTAGGTGGTGAGTGCACAATTGAGCATTCAGATGTATTATACACCTGAAATTTACATAATGTTCATAAATAATGTTATCTTAATACATTTACTTTTTAAAAGTTAGGACATGGTTAGTCTGATGATATTTAGGAACTGTTGTAAGTCTTGGAGAATCTGAATTAAGTTTTTTTTTTAGTATTTTTTTTTTTAAGAAAAGCTTTAACAAGGCCAACATCTTTGTCATGTGGCATTTGAATTACTTATCATTGATTTGACTAAAATTTATGTAAATTGAAGTACAATCTTTTCTTGAGATCATTTAGAATGGATTTTTAGCAATTTCTACCCTCAAACAAGCAAATGACAACCAAAAATGTTATAGGATTCCAGGTTATTGCAGATGTAATTATTTGAAAGTCAATGAGAGAGAGAGAGAGAGAGAGAGAGAGAGAGAGAGAGAGAGAGAGAGAGAGAGAGAGAGAGAGGGAAGAGGTTGCTATTGGCTAGTTCTGCTTCACTATTTATTGAAAAGCTCATCAAACAGTCCATTGCAATGTAATAAAGTGGTAGGAAGTCTGGCAGGAGCAGAGTAGTTAAGAAGTTAAGAATGGCTGGGGCACTGCAGCTGAAACCCATCTAAACAGCAAGGGGCAGAAAAGGTCAGTTCGGGCAAATGCCATGGGAAGACCAGAGTAGCCAATAAGTGGAAGCTTTCAAAAGGTAAATAAACAGTCTAGTAAGGAGACAGATTAAGAAGGGCCTTTCCAAATAACCACAAGAGAGGCAGTGAGATGATTAGAGGAGTCGGGTAGAAAAGTGGGGGGTTGCAGAACTATTTCAATTTACAACTGTTTAATTCTGGAGGTGAAACAAGTGTGCAGCCCATGGCACCCACTGCTTAGAGGAGGAACAAACCTGAGGGTGTGGAAAGGCCTGGAGCTTCTTCCAGGACTCAGAGGAGGAAGAAGGGAATTCCCTGAGGCTGGGGTAGTCTTCCCAAGGACAATGGGTCAAATCAATTAAATTGAGGAGTAACTGGCAAAATCTACATACTCTAAATGGAGAAAAGTAATACTCTGATGAAATTCCACTAAAAACTGGTATTCCAATAGAATTTAACACCAGGAAAATTATTCATCTTATTTAGACCTCAACATTTTCATTTGTAAAAAGAGAGCTGGATAGCTCTTCTGGGTTAAAGTGTATTAAAGTTAAATTGAGATTAAGGGAACTTCACTTAATCACTGCACAGAAGAAAGTGTCACAATGTTGGAAATTGCTGTAGAAAATACGTTTCTAAACCAACACATTTTTGAGAAGCAAAAACCTCACAGCCATTCTGAGTTTTCTGTTCTCTTGACCCCAACACCGTTTTGCTTATAAAAATCTTTAAAGTTTGGGCCAAAATAAAACCAGCAAGATTAAAAAAAATATCACCTACATAGAACTCAATTTAGGTATTCCTAAAATATTAAGTATGTATGAATTTTTGTGAATAAAATTTTATTTTATCATTAACCTATTTCATAATTTCAGTAATGCCTTTTCTTACCCTCCGATTGATCTTCAATGGACAGGGTTCTGACAGGATGGGTTATATGACCCTTGCCTCAAGGTCAAATGGCTTATCTGTCACTCTGTAAGCCTTATGAAAGCTGGATGACTTTATCAGGTGATGGGTCCTTTACATTGTACATATCATCTACAAAATTCTTCTTCTCTAAATTATAGCCCTCAGAACTATTTTTCTTTAAGTGAAAACATTCTACCTACATACACTTAGTAAAGCATCTGTAAGCTAATTAATAAGGAATTTCTTTAGAACACTTGGTGGCAATATATGCCACAAGAACATTTGATAATTAACAATAGCTATACAGACTCTTTCAGGGAAAGCAGGAAATGTTAAATAAAACCATTGATCGAGTAAGAGTAAGCAGACAGAAATAAATGGGACAGGGTAGAAAAAGAAACTCAGCATTATTAAGGCATAACCTGCTTTTATAGCAACAACAGAAGTTAACACTCAGGTGGTGTCAGATGATGCTCCCACAGTGTTGGATGCATTAACTTATCCTAAACTCTGCATAATAACCATGGGGAGGCATACACTAATTAAATACTTCTTCCAACAATTCCACTTTACAGATAAAGCATCAGGCATAGAGAGGCTAAGGCTGTATCCAAGGTTACACATAAGAGTTGGGAACTAGCCCTACTGGTGTAGTTCAGTGGTTGAGTATTGATCCAGGAGGTCAAAGTTGAATTCCAAATCAGGGCACATGATGCAGTTACAGGGCTAGATTTCCAGTAGGGGTATGCAGGAGGCAGCCAATCAATGATTCTCTCTAATCATTAATGTTTCTATCACTCTCTCCCTCTTCCTCTCTCTCTAAAATCAAAGACATTAAAAACAAAAGAAGTGGAGACTAGAAAGATGGTTACCAGGGGCTGGGGGTGGGGATACAAAATTCCTTACAAGATGAATAAGTTTTGTGGACCTAATGTACAGGATGGTGACTGTCCTATATAATAAAGAGGTAATATGCAAATTGACCCTCACTCCCTCACAAAGATACCAGGCCAGCAGGGGGGTTAGTGAGGCATGACCAAACAACTGAACAGCAGGTGGCATGAGGTGACCAGGCTGGCAGGGGTGGCAATTGGGGGTGACCAGGCCAACAGTCGGGGCAGTTGGGGGTGACTAGGCCACGGAGGGGGGTGGTGGTGGGGGCGGAATTTGGGGCCAACGAGGCCCAGCTAGGGGGGCAGTTAGTAGCAAACAGACTGGCAGAGAGGGACAGTTGGGGACAACCAGGTCAACAGGGGGATTAGTAAGGGGTGACCTGGCTGGCAGTGGGAGCAGTTAGGAGCGACCAGGTTGGCAGGGAGGGGATAGTTGGGGGCGACCTGGCTGGCAGTGGGGGACAGTTAGGGATGACCAGGCCAGTGGGGGGGGGGGGCAGTTAGGGGCAACATGGCAGGCAGGCAGGTGAGCAATTAGGAGCCAGCAGTCCAGGTTTGTGAGATGGATGTCTGACTGCTGGTTTAGGCCCAGTCCCTGGGATTGGGTCTAAACCAGCAGTTGGATATCCCCCAAGGTGTCCCTGATTGGAGAGGGTGCAGGTTGGGCTAAGGGGACATCCTCTCTATGCATGGATTTCATGTACTGGGCCTCTAGTAATTCATAATATTGAATTATACACTTAGAATTTGCTAACAAAGTAGATCTTTACTGTTCTCACCACACACACACAAAAAAAAATAAATGGTAGTTATGTACTATGTTGGAGATGTTAGCTAATGCTAGGCTGGTAACCATATTGCAATATATATGAGTAGTGTATGCACTTTAAACTTACACAGTGTTATATATCAATTATATATTATTGAACCTGAAAAAAATGAAAGAAGTGGATACATGTGAAATTGAAAACTCTTTAATTAAAAAATTCTTGCTCTAGGCCACTGCAAAGGAGCATTTTTTTCTAATCAGTTAACTGTGATAGTCCCTCTCATAGCATTTTGGGCTGAATTTGTCACTCTTCCTATCTGTATATTACCCACCACCTGGAGTTATGGTTTTCCTACCTGGCTCTCTGAAAGTGGGGAAGACAGACTGCATCTTACCACATTCTGTACTAGCACTTTTACATCATGTCCCTGCCCACCCCAACCCAGCCCCTTTAGCAGCAGCAAAATGATGCTTCTACAATAGAAGAACTGTATAAATGTTAGGGTTATGATGTTGTCAGGATTGATTTGCTACTCTAAAATCAAACGCCCCCTAAACTTGATTTCCCTTTCCACCTACTCATCTGCCTCAGTCTTGCTCTGCCAACACCGATGAGGAAACCCACACCTTCTGGAAGTAAAGACTGCCCACGCTTGATGGTCTGTGGAAGCTGACATGGAAACAACTGTGCTGGCACATCTGGCATTGTTTGTGCCGACTCTTCTTTCCCTGACATTTTTAGTTGAGTTGAGCAATATTCAAATTCCAGCCGAGATACCCACGGGCCAGCCCCATTCATCTTCAGATGACATCTGTTGAGAATTTTTCAATAACGTAATGGGTGTGGAGCATGTGAAGGGGAGGGAGAGCGTGATGGAGGGATTATGACATAAAAATGCTAAAGCCGAGTGGGGAAACTGCTGCACATAAAGTTTTGATTTGGTAATTCAGACTAACGCAGTTAGTGGTCCTCCAGGGAGAGGCCAATAAAGGTGTAGGATATGCTCCTTCATCCTGATGCAGAACACCGGGCCCTGAGAGGTGCCATAGCCAGCAGGCAGGATGAGGGCGCAGGGGCAGGTCCTGGCTCTCTGTCCATTGGCTGTATAATCACCCAGAGGTGATAGATGAAGCTGGCATGCATTGTTTGTGCTAAGGGACATTTGCCTTGAGGAGGGGTTAACTAGAGGGAGGGTATCTTGTTTCTTTGTTTTTTTCTTGCCAGTACCATTTATAACTCAGTATTTCTACTTTTTAGCTTTATAGATACAATGGGTGAAAAGGGTGCAGGGATTAAGCAAAGCAAAGCAAAACAAAACAAAACAAAAGAAATCCTTCAGAGACAGACAACAGTATGATGATTACCAGAGGGAAAGGGGGTGGGGAGGGGGAGGCAGTAGAAGAGGGTAAAAGGGCGATAATGGTGATGGAAGGGAACTTGATTTTGGATAGTGAGCACACAATACAGATGCTGTATTATTAAACATCTGAAATCTATATAATTTTATTAACCAATGTCACCATAATAAATTCAATAATTTTTGAAGAAAACAAATATTTTTTAGTTACAGTTTATATATAATATTATGTTAATTTCAGGTGTATAACATAGTGATTAGATGTTTACATAACTAATGACTAATCACCCTAATATATCTAGTACCCATCCAGCACCATAGGTAGTTATTATTTCCAAGGTACTACTTCTTACCTTGGAAATTCTTTTGAAATATCTAATCTATATCTCTCTGTCTACCAGCATGCTGGGTTTCACAATGGCTATTTGCTGGTGCTGACCAGCAGATCCTGAGCGATGTATGAATGAATACTCTAACACAGCGTTTTTCAACCGCTGTTCCACGGCACACTAGTGTGCCGCGAGATGTTGCCTGGTGTGCCGTAGGTGCAGACAAGACAAGAATTTTATAATTTTTCACTATTTTGTTTACTTAATATTTCATAATAAAGTAATTATAAAATACTTTCTTTGTGTTTATTTGATTCCTATTCAAGAGAATTACTTTATATATAGTCAATATAGGCACAGAGTTAAATTTTTTAACATTTTCTAATGGTGGTGTGCCTCGTGATTTTTTTCATGAAACAAGTGTGCCTTTGCCCAAAAAAGGTTGAAAAACACTGCTCTAACTAACACAACATTTGCTGTGAAAGATAGGGCTAAAGGACTACCTGGCTAAAGGAACTAGACAGCTTCTATTACCTTCCTCGCTAGGCTTTGTTGTAACAGCAGTTTGAGATAAAGTTTATCTTTTAGATACAATCAGTAGGATAAGTAATCTTGGGAGGGCACGTGTGTTTCCAGTGTCCTTTAACTAAGGACACCCATATTAAGCATAAGGATTCCAGTAAACATCTGGGGGTCTGTTTATGCACAGGCTTTTTTTGAATGGTCAAGGAATAATTAAGAGCACTACTTCAGCACTCCCCTACATCGGAATTCCAATAAACAGGGCAGGCCACCTTCAGCACAATTCCCTTTTCTCAAAATATCCTCTTTACAAACTTTTCAACCAAGTCTTATGTGCTTTCCAAAAGCTATTGGCAGGCAGACTCTCTCACTGACCAACTTTAGTCAGGCTCTTCTGAGGTCTCTTCCCAAACAGGGTTGCAGGGTTGCACCTTGGCCCTGTCTTTGTCAGGCCAGTGGTTACAAGAATCCACCTAAGTCAGGTTCCTTCTAAGAATCTCCTACTGTTTATCTCACTTCCTAGTAATTTTCCATGCATTGACCCTCATTCTACTTGATGCCTATAAGTCCCCTCCTGAATTATCTATGTTCAAATTGAGCGCTAGCCTCTGCTCACTTGCAAACTCCTAAGTGAATTCCTCTCTACCATTTTAATGTCAGGATATATTTTGCTTGAATAACACACTTGAAAAATTATTTATTATCTTCCTTACAGATCCCTCTGACATGTTTTTCCTCTGATAGGAAGTATCACAGTGACCTTATGACCAAACCCACTGACCTTACATATCTGACTTCAAGGACACAGAAATTTTCCATGTTTTTCTTCCTGTCACCAAATTTACCTGTGTCACAGTTTTAGCTCCTGTTGTGTTTTTGGTCCTACAATGTAAAGGGGATGAGATTTTTCATAGTAAGTCTCTGGTCTTTTTCTAAATCAGAGAGTTCCATGAGAAATAGCAACACAAATTAAATACCTTTCAAAATAAATACTTTGCTTCAGTTTATATAAGGAAATTATTCATAATAGAGTGGGAATCTTTTAGTTTTGATTTGGGATGTCTTAAATGAGCAGCATCAGGTTCTATTTAATACTCTCAACATTTAAAATGTAGAATTAGTAATAAAAAGAAAAAAAACTTGGTGCTATGTCTAAAAGTACATATTTGAAGCATCTATTGGAATAACTCAAATAAAAATATTGGGAGAGGGTGATACTGGCATTGCTCTTGTGAAGACTGTAGCTGAATTTTTAAATTAAGTTTACTCAGAGTTCTTAAGTAAACATATTTATAAAATTTTTATAGATTTTTTATAAATTATGTTCACTAATGATTCTAATGATTGAACAAATTTGACAGCCAATAAACTGGAAATTCACACCCATATTCACGAATAGGTTGTTGCCATTCTCTGTTTAATAAACTTGAATTAATGTGTGAATTATTAAAAATTGGAAATTTATAGATTTCAGATATTTCAAAGACCTTAAAAATGATACAGTACAGTGGTTACCCAACTGTGCTTTACTCCAAAGAACAGGACCATGGTAAAAGCATGACAAGGTGAAAAAAGCCATAATCCCTCAGAATAGAGAGCACCCCCATAATTATTTTTTTATAGTGGCCTTCCACCTAAATTTCTTTTAAATAACAGGCTTCTCTATTTTTAGAAATGTTTGAGAACAGTCATAATCTAGACCAGTACTTCTCAAACTATGTTAAAATGGTTCAGTGGGTCTCAGGTAGGGTGCATATTCTGCATTTCTCACAAGCTCCCAGGTAGTGCTGCTGATGTAAGAATCAAAGTCTGAGTAGTTAGGAGCTAGGCCAATGCAATCAAATATAAATATAATATAACTCCATATGCATTTTTAAACATTATAGTATATAACTACATAAGCAATTTAAACATTATGGTAGCCCCATTTTAAAAAGTAAAAAAAAAAAAATGTAAAATTTTATTTAATAAACTTTATACAACCCAATGTAGCTAACATATTACCTATAAAACATGTAATCATTATAAAAACTATACCAATGAGATATTTTACTTTTCTGTGTGCATTCCCAAATCTTTGTAATTGGGTAAATATTTCACACTTCAGGCACAGCTCAGTTTGGACCAACATGTTTCATGTGTCCAATGGCCACATGTCTCCCATATTGAAAAGTGCAGATCTAGGTCAAGTATTGAGCCAATCATCAAACAATGATGTCTTTCAACAACATTTCAATAAAGTATCCACAGCCACTTTTCAAACATTTCAAAGTAATACAAAATCTCCTGACTTCTAAAAATATCAGTTTATAATGTCAGCTTTCTTAATTTCTCCCCCTACCTAGGTTAAAATTCCTCTCTGTAGCTTTCTTTCATTGTTTCCAATTCAAACTCTTGGAGCTGCAGAGAATTAAGCTAATTTATTTTTAATGCAAAATACTTTCAAATATTGGGGGTTGTTTTGTTGTGTGTGTGTGTGTGTGTGTGTGTGTGTGTGTGTGTGTGTTTGTGTTTGTGTCTTTTCAGATCTTTGCCAGCTCTTTTCTTAAGCTGCACAGGCCTAATTTATTTCTTCTGACCAGTTCTTGAGTTATTTTCCCAATTCTTTTTTCTCTGGACATAATTCATCTTTGTCTCATTTAAATTCAGAGCACAGGGGCAAGCATATCCTTCTAGCTATGATCTGACCAGTGCAACAGCCTTGGTTTAGCAGCTGTTCTGTTAGTGCAGCCTATGGGGGGCTCAACACTTCCTCAGCAATGCTCCCCCAGGAGGTTTCCTCATCCCAAAGTGGAGGAGCCTTCTGAGCACAACCATCCCGTAGACCATTGGGATTGTGGGGCTTCATCTCCTCCTGGCAAATGTCATTGTCTTATATTCAGTTCATTGTCAAAGCTGTGAAGATATTTTGGATGCTAGTTCTATCATCCAGGGAAATTATTATTACTTCAAGCTATATGTCATGCAAAAAAAAAATTGGGCAGCTTGACCTCAATGCCCACATCCAAGTGATGGCAATTTCCGGGTTGGCCTGGAGCCAATGAACCACATCCTTGGGGAACTGTCTTTGAACTGGTGAGGAATCTAAATTTCATTAGCATGCTGACTATGCTTCTCCCTCATGTCCAGAAGGAAAGAGCATGATATTTGCAACTGCTTTGCTGACATCTGCACTAAACTATTGTCAGTGTTATGTTTCTCATCTAGAAATCCAGTAATCTTACCCGATTGCAAATGAAGTTTGTCTGACCTAGGTCTGTGTGAGCCTATGTTGACTTCAGGACAGATGCTCCTTTTCTACCTGCTCCTGGGCCATCCCTGTCCTGCTCTTCCCCAGCACCAATGTTTTGCATACAGTTGCCTTTCACATAGAATTATGACTACATCTGCTCCTCTGACCTTGGCATTACCCTGTGGTTGCTCAAGATTTTTGGCAGATATCAGTGCTGTCCTTCCCAACTTAACTCACTATCCCAGGACAAAATTTGTCCAGGCCCAGAGGTGAGAAGCAATTACAGCTCAAAAGGCACCCTCTTTCAGTCTATTTATCTATATTTTTATCCTTGTTTCAATATTCATTTGATTTATGTCTCTAGTCCAAAATATCTTTGACCTCAACTAAGAGTGTGGGAGCAGAGTAGATACTGGGGATTCTGGTATCTTTCAGTCATCTGTACAAAGAATGCCACCAATACTAAGCAGTGAATGGTTGTTCTTTTCTTTCCACTGCTTTCTTCCTAACCCATGGATTCACTCAAAAGGTACTTTATTGATTGGCTTCTATGTGTAGAAAAATGTCATTGGCACCGTGGACCAAATGCAACAAAACCAGCAGAGTCCCTGGTCCTCAGAACTTAGATTCTAGTAGATGGCAGCACCTGAAAACTGGAGTCAGCCTCTTGGGGGTGTCAGGTTCTGATGGAAGATTCTAGGGATGATTGGATAATTACTGCAGAAATCAGAAGCTTTCTTCATTGAAGGGAGTCACGTACAGAAAGAAAACATCATTATTCATGTGTCATTTTGTTTCTTTTGGTTTAATGAGATATAGTTCCTTTAGATCTAGGACAAAGACCACAGGAAATTACTAGTTTTATGATTCTAGCCTTTAACCCTTGCAATCAGTATGATAACCTTAATTATATTTTACATTTGAAGTTTGCAGGTGGTTGTTGTGTTGTTTTGCCAGCATTATACGTAATGAAATCATATTTTATAAATATATTTTCAAACCACTTTGGAGATTCACAAAATTTTTTTATATAAGGTCAAAAAAGCGATATAACAACTATTTGAACACCTTTAACCAGTGTGAGTTTTTTCTTTCTGATGGTTTATTTAACATTTACAGAGCATGCATCCTAAAGTAGAATTAAAGCACAGATTATTCAAATGCCCCAAATGGCTAATTTGTCTGGGCTTTTAATTAATTAAAACATTACTATTTCCTGAAAATTTTGTGACTTTATGAATTCATATTATGTACCAGTTTGTAGTTTTATTATTTCAATGTAAAAAAATGGTTCTTTGAACTCATATAGGAGACTATTCTGTTTTATAATTTTATTAAACATAATGGTATACAATTTAAGATATTACAGAATCACTCAATGGCTGAAATATGCCAGCATCAATCCCAAAACAATAGCACTTGCTGTTTCTTTCCTTGTTTTGTACATGAGAAAACATGTTGTACTTTCATATTATTATTTTTAGTATTAGGAATAAATAAAAGAGAAAGGAAAATAATAATTCTCTTTACAAAAAGTTCTATTGCATTCTGTAATTGTGAAATGTTTTATTTTTAAAGAAATTTTTTTGCCTTTCAATTAATGTATAACATTCCACATCATGGTTATAATGCAAAGGAGAAATATTACATAACTATCTGCAAACATTTTAATATTCTGTTTATATAAAGCACTGTGATCCCAAACTAAACTCAATTGAATTGTTCATTGCAAAGTGATGTCGCCACTGGAGTTCATAGGAAAGCGGTGTGCTTTCCCTGACTATCAGAGTCCCCAGCCCATCCAAGCTGTGACCACACACAGCTGAGGTGCAGGCTAAGAATATTGTCACCCATCCAACTTTGTGACAAGGGGCCACCAGCATGTCCTCCTTGTAGCTGCAGAAGGTGAATGAGGGGAGGAACTAGAGAAAATGTAAAGACAAAATGCCAAAATTTAGAATTTAAGCAAATTTAGAATAAACTCATTTAGAATAAACTCATAAATGCTTAATATAATATAAACGAGATTTCATACAAATGACTTCTACATAATCTTTGAATACTTTAAAGTCTCTGTGTATGCGTGTATCACACACATCTCTGTATGTGTGTGGTGGCATTGAAGATGTAGATGACATATCATTTCCTTGTGTCCAGTATGCTTTAATATGCTTATTTGCTGTGAGAAGCTTGATATAAAACGTCATTCTCTCCAGAAACTAGTATTTGTGTGGCCTGAAATAACGAATACCATGTCTGTAGAAAACAACCCAGCAGCTTGTCTGCATGACTTAAAGTCGTGCCTGCTGCATCAGTGAGTAAATATGCCCAACTCAGTGTTGCCTCTCTCAGAAAGAGAGGGAGAATGACTGGGTTGTGGAGGGGAGTTAATTTCCCCAGGTTACAAGATAGTTATTCAACTCCAATATTCCCAGATTTCACTAAGGATAAGAATTTAAATTCACAGTACAGATTTCTAGTACTATACTAATTTCTGATAATCAGTGTAGTACTCAGTTAGTTTGGAGTCCTTTCTGAGGTGGCAGGTGGTGAGCTGGGTATGCGTGGAGGTGCCAGACTCCTAGAGGTCTTTCTTCACCAAATGAATCACAGGGAGGCTCGAGTAGTATGCGTTCCTGAGCATGGTTATAAATATTTCTTTCAAATTTGTGGAACATGTTCAAAGGCATTTTTAATATTGCTTTCATTTAATTCTGGCACAGAGAACTGTGCCTGCAAAATAGTTTCCCCTAAATCCATGTTAGCAGCTTCTTACAAATAAGGGGTGGAGACAGGAGAAAATGTTAGTTATGCTTTTCATATACCAAAAGGAGAACAAATACAGGTTTGAAAAGCAACGTGAAAGAGGTTTACAAAGACACACGTATCCCACACATCAGGGATCAAAAAGGCACATTTTGATGCACAATTCAATTGAATGTGCCAAAAATATAATGACTGTGTTTTGTTGTTCGTTTCTCCCTGGCCCCACCTGCTAATGGGCAGGAGCAGGGTCAACTAAAGAGTGGGTAGTATTTTTTTCAGGTCAGGCTGGTTGGATGGTCAACAAACCCTTTACTACAGAGTTCAGGCCCTGGGGAACCAGCCCACCCACTTTTCCCCATCTGACATGGCTTACTTGGGATGGTGGGTGAATTGCCATCCCCAGGAACACAAGGAACCCTACCTCTGGTCCCAGCTCAGCCCTGATTTATGACACCTGCCCATTCTTCTGCAATTCAGCTCTGGGCTATAACTCCTGACCAGGTCTGACTGTCTCCTGGATGGGAGAGCCCAGGTCACTGTCTCCTTGGTCACATATCTGTGAGGTACTACTTTCCATAGGCTGCTGTGAAGCATTGAGATTGGCAAGGGCCCTCCCTCCTGGATTCTCCTTACTCTGCACTAGCACCCCCTCTTTTTTAGTCCCCAGGGAGCTTTTTGGCTTGGGGTCCTGTCCACACCCTGTATAGCACAGGAAACTTCAGCGGATCTCAGCTAGGGACATCTTTTCATTTCCTAGAGATGGCAGTGCTAGATGATTGGGCAGCCTGGAGCATTCTCCTCACTGAGTCTTCAGAGGAGGGGAGGGGCTTTCTTTTTACTTAAGGCTTATGATTTCCCCTTTGAGCCAAAGTCATAAGAGAAAAATCTGGGAAACCTCTCACCTTCAAGTTTACACCTTCTCTTTCTTTCCACAGTCCTGTGGGACTAGGGGATGAGCTCCCCACCCTCCCTTTGCCTGGAACCCAGATCTGAGGCTCTAACAAACCTGGGCCTCAATGGGTAGTGGAGGGGTGTCTGATAAAGGACTTGGGGTCATCCCCTCTTCAGACAATAGCTTGATTTGCTGAACTGACTTTGGTTGCAAGAACCTCTTTTGCAACAGTTCTCTTTTCATAGGAACTTTTATCTGTGTTTTTTTCTGTGACAAACACCAAACCATCTCTGGACACAACCCTGTCTCTAGGAGAGGCACATGAAGCCATGTGCTCACAGTGGCCAAAGAGAAAGGTACTTTCCCAATGTGGAATATTTTATATAGACATACTCAGAAATACAATTGTATCATTCAGCAAATGGTGAAGCTGCATTGGGGTAAGCCTGTTAGGTGTATGTAAATGATGAGGCTAATGAGAGTAAGGGAGTGTTTTGAACTGAAGATAATATACACAGAAGCATATATAAACTCCTCCCCACATCATGAATATACACTAAAAGCAGCCTTTATTTCCTGTAATGCATGATGGCCACAGATATTAAATGAACCTTTCCTAAGCTTCAAAGCCATTCAAAAACATTGCTCTAAACAAAGTTGCAGACCAGTGATGTGGGTAAATGAAAGGGTAGATACTGAGAAATGGACTAAGGTCCCTTACATTATGGACTTTTTAAAATTTAATTTAAAATAAGAAGTGAAATGAAGGCAATAATGTTTGGGGACAATCATTCCTGTGGGCTTAGGAATGGCCCCGGATATGGATCCATGCCTGTCTTCAGTGGTGGTTGGATTTGAAAGCCCACTTCCACTTTCCACCTCAGTGACATATGATGAAGGGCAGGAGAGGTTTAGATATCAGAAGTGACACACCTCGAGTCATTACCCAGATGTAAGAGTCTGTGTGTGTGTTGGAGTGGGGACCATTTCCTGAAATCTCAGTCATTCCAGGTAGTAGAACTACAGAATCACCCCAGTGGACCGGCCTGCTTTTTGTTGATAATAAATCAATTGTCCCAAAAAGAAATCATTTGTGACTAAAAGCTGCTCCTTGCTTTCTGTTTGCAGAGAACCCTGATCCACTGGAGCTGTGAGACTATTGAGTTTGCACACAGTGGCTCCAGGAGGCACTGTGACCGCTTTCCGACATCTTCTGTCCCTTCCAACAGCAGAGACACAGCATGGAGAAATGAAGGTTGCAGGGAAAGCACTGTGATGGAAAACTATTCCCCACGTCAGGCGGCAGGACTGTGGCCATCAAGTTCATAATTAAGCAGTAATCCCCAGAAATGCAGTCATTACCAGCAGTTAATGACGACTTTGTTGGTTAACAGCTAGACCTGAAGCTGAAGATCGTTAACACTCCATCAAACTCCTTGTTAACCGCGCTGAGTTTTATGGAAACACACTTGGATGGCAGCTGGAGAGCGGTGTGGGCATGGGGCATCCCCCAGTGGCTAATGACCGGGCTTTTTCCAGCAGTCAGAACACCGGGCACATTCCATTATGTTTATATAATAGCTGTTAACGGCTGCGGACTGGTGCCACCGCGTTCAGGGACTTGACGTGACACTGGGTTCAACTCTTTCCCTCCCCTTGCCTCAAAGGCCTGTTTTGTTGTTGTTACTGTTCTTTGTTATTGGTGTTGCCCATGTTTTCACCTCTGTGATTTATCTAAGGCTTACTTCAATAGTAAAATTTGAGATTAATCAAGAAAACTTAGGCATCGCAAGTGATTCTGGATGTGTCACCCAACTGAGGAGTGGGTCCTTCAAGTACCCCATTTGGAGCTTTGTTTTGGCACTTTCTGGAACTTCAGGCCTTCTCTTTGAGGGGAGTTGGCAACCTAAGTGATTGTAATCAGAAACACAGTTTATGGTTAGTTAAGAGAGAAGGAAACTATCACCGTTAGGATGCTGGCCTTGCTGGACCTTATCCTCCAGAACTACAGTGGATGCTATTCTTTGCCCATGATGGACAGGTATGTGTTTGAAGGTATCAAATGTCCTTCCTGAGTCACAGACCCCTGGAAGGGGACTATAGAAGTGAGTAAGGTGCAAGGAGGAGGCCAATTTCAGATGTGGGTCAGTCGCTGGACTTCTCCGTGATCCACACTCAACCACAGGATTTCTTACTTGTTTACCATTCCCATAGGATAAAGGTCAAGCTACAGGACCCACTTGGAGATGCCTAGGCTGGTCACTTCTGTCCACATTGAGTCAGCAGCACTGTCTGCCTGCTAAGCTGCTATCCCAAGAACCCATCCCTTTGTTGAGTGTGTCAGAGACATCCAGAATTCATTATCATAGTAATGTTGGAGGGCTCCCCCAGACCTCTGAGTTCTGTCTGTGCGGGGGGCTTCCTGGGGCGCTGGAGGAGGAGCGCAGCCTTTGGAACAGGCGGCATTCAGAGCATCCGTGCAGATGGGCCGAGGCCCTTTGTTCCACTCGCCCGGGAGGCTGTTATGGGAAGCAGCCAACCTGCCTCTGTCACGGCGAACATGGTCGCGCCATTGTGCGCTTTTAATTGTTACTATGTCCATGGAATCCGAGAGGTCGCTCTGGGTATTGAGAACAAGTGCACAGAGCCCTTGGCCAGACTAAACAGATGTCCTGTGGCGTTCCCACATTCAGCCCCCGTCACCTTTTGCTCAAGGAAGGATCTTTCTGACAGAGCAATTAAAAAGTATGATTTATTTACAAAGCAGTCTATAAAGAAGTCCCAGAATGATCTGTCTCTGGCACTTTCCCATGTGGCTGTCTTAACAGGTTCTTCGACAATGAAGCAATTATTTCTGCCCCGGTGATATTAAGGCGGTGGGCCACTAATTGAAAAAACTGACCACTACACAACATGAAAACAGAGAGCAAGGCCAAAATGCACGTCTATCCTATGTTTAAGCATCATTTCCCTGCTACGTGTGTCAGCATATGTTTTACCACCACCTCTTGCTGTATCTAATTCAGGGTCATTTTGTGTGATGACTGCCACACTGTTGAAAGTCAAAGAGTCTGCATTTGCTAATCTATCTTTATGACCTCATTTACTACATGGATTATTTGTTAAGTTTAGGCAGAGGTACATTTTTACTTTGCTTCATGGTTTATTTAAATTTTTAAAGGGTGAGTTTTTAAAATAAATGTTTTTCAAGTCAACCAAGATCAAGACCTGGGTTTCGTTTAGGTCCAAGGTGAAGACTCACCTGAGGCCCATCCTTCACACCCACCTAACAGGTACCTTTCCCTCCTATCCTATTTGTGCTACTTTTATGTGCA
Organism: Pipistrellus hanaki; assembly: GCF_964339955.1. Taxonomy (NCBI): domain Eukaryota; kingdom Metazoa; phylum Chordata; class Mammalia; order Chiroptera; family Vespertilionidae; genus Pipistrellus; species Pipistrellus hanaki. Next base: position 24,086,129 of record NC_140506.1, on the reverse strand, counting down.
CCCCAGAAAACATCAAAGTAATTTCTCTGTCATTTATACCTGAGAGCCTCCTAGACAACTGAGATTTGATTCTCATGAAGAATCCCATCTGACTCATCAAACTGCCTCCTATCCCTCTCTTCATCGCTGACTCCTCCATTCTTGGAGGTCAGGTGTGTCACAGCATCAAGAATTTGCTCTGCTACCTGGGTTTCTTCATGGAAATTTACATCCTTTTAAGAAGGGACTCAGTGAAAGAAAGAATATCTCCCCATCTCTGTAGTTTTCACAGCATCAGCTTTGACTTGCTGTCAGCACACATCTATATCCACAGTCATGAGTGAATGTTTGGCATACCTTTCAATCAGCTTGGGCATTATATGGAATTGCTTTACTTCTAAAACCCTTAGACCTGAAATCTCTCTCTCTCTTTAGACATATCCTCATGTTTTCCTATTGTCTTTGCAAGACACCATGAACAAAAGACATGGGCAAAGAAATTTTTTCTCTACTTTCCAGACATGGTCTATTGACTACCAGATAAGAAAATGTACTTGAAATGTTCTTAGACTCAAACCTGGTCCAGAACTATATTTATTTATTTATTTATTTATATATTTATTTATATATTTATTTATTTTATTTCATTTTTATTTGAATCTGTGTTCTATTACAGTCCCCTGATGGGCCTCTGAAGTCATAGCCCTCAGAGAGCTCACAGTTTAGCAGGACAAACCGAAATTGCTGCATCCATAATTGCTGATTTCTTGGAGGAATATCTGACTTTGCTACAGCTACAGCTAAATCCACTTGCCCATGCGTTGGTGACCTTCCTTCTTCCTCCTGGGTCACTCAGTTTCCCCTTACCTTGACTACATGTCATAGTCTCTACAGCATGGCTCCTCTTCTCTACAACCTCTGGGACAGTATCATGTATTTCTTGGCATTCTTTAGTGGCTAGGCATTTGGCAGTACCCCCCAGTGAGTATCCCTGATGTTAGCTTCTGTCTTCCTCCTTCACCAAGTCACTTGCTTAGAGCATCCTCAGATTGAAAAATCTATGTTCCTTCTAGTCTGCTAGTCCAACCTTTTGAAATGGACTGCTCAACCTCCTGCTATGTTTTCAAATTAATGGTGTTCACCAAAGTGCATTTTTTTTTATTTCTACACATTAGTTTATAATGGGAGGGCAGCCCTGTGAATGGATCCTTTCCATCCTCATGCTTCTTCACCCTGAGGCACCTTTCTCTATTCTTGCAACATCTTCTTCCTCCCCATTCAAGTTGAACCTGAGTTCAACTCTCTTCTCTTTTCCCATGGTGTCCCTTGGAATCTTTTCCTTTCTCACCTTCTGCCACCACCTCTATGTGAAAGACTTCCAGGTGACCAACTCTTTCCCCAAGTATGGATTCCCAAGTTTCTAGGGAAAAGATCTGGTGACTCAACATACAAATGTCTCCATCCAGAACTTAAGTCTGTGAATTATACAATAATATTGGACACAAATAGGTTAATGCCATCCATGCTCATTACACTATTAAACCACCATCATTCTTCCTGGTTTTCAGTTTGCAGGTGACAATGTCTCCCGTCTATCAGTCTTTCTGTGGAAGAGGAAGCTATGCCTACACATCTATTATAGTTGTATGTTATCAACTTCTTCCCTTTCCTTGGTTTTGTGCTCCTTTATTCAGCCTCTATGAGTTAGTCTCTATGTATAATCAAACTGCTTAATCAAAAACAGAGGATGTCTGAAGTGGGCAGAATATATTAATTAAAAGTGTAAGTTCAAGAAAACATGCAAAGTTTTCATGGGTCCCTGAGCTAGACTAGCACAGCTTGGAGTAGGTTGCATAGTCAGCTCATCTTACAGAGAAAGTTTGTAGGCAACAGTTATTTGCACAACCCACACACTTGAAAGACTCTAGTACAATGCTGTGTTCATGGCCACAGCAAAACACCTGCTTGAAGCTGAGACATAAAACCATGCTCGAGAGAGTTCAAAGGAGCAGGGCGATAATTGCATGGCATGGAACAAGATGGCAGTGACTGCCCCCTTTTGTCCATTGCTGCTTCATTGGCATAGAGCCTGGTCAGGCTCCACTGTTTTAGATATTTCTCCTGGTGCTTGACCTTTTCTGTAGAATCAAGACCAAATCATAACGAGTTGAAAAGATGTGACAGGTCCAATTCAGACATTTTCAACCATGTAGTCAGAGCCAAAAAACATAAAAGGTGTAGTTGCCTGGGGACCTATTTTTCATAGTTTCCCTTTGTTTCTACTCTTGCCCAGAGGCATCTCCACAGTCCTGCTAGACTAGGGTTCCTGGAAGAGAGAAATGCCTCCTGGGGCTTGCCCAGGGTGTTTCTGGGCCCCATGATGAAGGAACTCTTTTTTGCAAAATGCTCTATGAAGGGCCAGAATTCAAACCTTTATAGTATAGCCCTACTCAGAATTGTGTGGGAGCTCTGTGGGAGCTATAGTCAAGAGTTACTAATGTTCATAGAAAGGATAAACACACACCCTGTAATGAAAGTAGGTTTATTTAAACTTCTATTTAAAAGATGAAGAGGGAACACCAGGGGGCAAAAATAAGATGAAGAGGTAGGAAATAATCCTGCAAGACAGCAAATAACAGGGAGATTTCGTGGCCTTTGTAATTTTTCCTGTGTTTGCCCTGTCTCTTTCTCTGTGGAGACTAGTCTCCACTTCTGATCTGGTCTCTGGGGGAAATACATGTGGATAGATGTTGAGCTGAGTCTCCTTGGTGTCCCCTCCAGAGAGCTTGGAAAGGGTATATATTTGGTTTCTGTAGAGAAACAGAACCAACAGGTGGTATATCCACATATAGAAATAGATTTATGATGAGGAACTGGCTCTAATGATTATGGAGTTGGCAAATCCCAGGTTTGTCTTGTTCTATTCAAACCTTCAATGGATTCGATGTGTTCTACCCACATCAAGAAGGACAATCTGCTTGACTTAGTTTCATCCCAAAGCACTCTTACAGACATACCCAGAATAATAATAATAATTAGCTAAATCATTGGGTATGGTCCCACTGGCTTTGCTCAGTAGTTGAGCATCATCCTATGAACCAGGACATCATGGTTCAATTCCTGGTCAAGGCACATGCACTGATTGTGAGCTTGGCCCCCAGTAGGGGGCAACAAATCAATGATTCTCTCTCATCATTGATCTCTTTCTCTCTCTCTCTCTCTCTCTCTCTCTCTCTCTCTCTCTCTCTCTCTCTCTCCTTCCTCTCTGAAATCAATAAATAAATATAAACAAACCAACCAACCAATCAATCAATCAATTAATCCCTGGTCAATTTGACACATTAAATTCACCATCACAGGGTGCAAAGGGAGGTGTAAGAGAGGTTATGCAAGCCATGTTGCTGCTAAACACTTTCTCCATCATTGCACATGTGAAGTCCAGCCAGAGAGGTCTTGTAAGGGTCTCAGAGGGAGGAGGGAAGATCTGCTCTTGCAGGTGAGGCAGGAGCCCATGCAGAGAAAGAATGAATGAATCTTCCCGAAAACCATGGGTGAAGACATTAACCATTATATTGCTTAGGGCCTTAATCTAAGAAATCAAATGACAATTTTCTTTAAAAATTTTTAAAAATCTCCATTGATGAACAGGCATGTGCTCCCTCTATCAAGCAATGATATTTCCTTCTTTTCCATTGTTGCCAGGAAATGTAGAATGAAATTCATTGTAACTAAAGTGCAACAGACATTTTTAATAATAATTTTATCTTTCTTTCTATATTTTAAAATGATTTTTATTTTTTTACTTAAATATGTTACCATGCATTTCTCTCATTTTTTGCAAATACTATCACACCTTTGAAAAAATTAAGTTATAAATTATAAAAGTTCTCAACATTTTTATGCATATCTGTATGAAATTTGTGGTTTTTTTTTTAGTGTATACTTTTTAAAATGTTATTGTTTAAGGTATTACAAATAGTAGTATATATGTTTCTCTTTTTCCCCTGCCACTGACTTATGTTCTTGTTTAAATGTCCATCTGTGTCTTCATGAGACAACTTGGAAGAGCACGAGTCAGAGTGGAATTCCCCTCTGGCCTGAGCTGCAATTTCGTTCTGTGTCAGACCATGGATATAAAATTATCAGAGCTTAGAGGATCTTTAATAAAGTGTCCAACATCAAGCACAATTCCCACCATCACCTTTGTTCTTTATTATACATAAATGCATTTTGCATGATTTTTTTATAAGTTCTGGTTCAATTTTCCAAGCTCTCTGTTAGCCTTCTTCTGAGCAACCTACTAACACTGTCTCCATTTTTTGCAGAACAAAGGCACCAATGAGGTACACAGGGTTCAGAACATTCTCAACATTGAGCCTGGACTGTTGCAGTGCTGGAGCCAAGGCCAATAAGAAGGGACTGCTTTATGTAGGGAGGCCTGGGCCCTCTTGCTGCTCTGCATTGAACCTCAGTCCCTTGAGCTTGGACAAGCCCCTGACATCATGACACCTTTGTCTTCTCATCTATAAGTGAGGGGTTTGGAGTAAATCCTTCTCTGTCCTTTTTACACCTTTAGTATAATTTAAAATTCAATGACATTTGAGCAAAGATGAAAGAAACTGAAAATCAGACAACTTAATGGCAAAATAAATTTATGTAGCAATTCTGTTTTAAGAAATCCATTTAATGTTGTTGGCAAAAGCTATAAAACCAAAGCAAGCATCATTTTTGGCTGGTGCACCCATCTGCCAGGCTCACCCATCTGCAGAGGAGGCCCCTGTGCCTGGAGACACCAGGGTGCCTACGGATCAGAACATTCCCTCCTCCACCACTCGGCTTTGGCTTGTCATCTGAACAGCACGTCTTTGCTTAAAATTCTGACAGCTCTCAAAATGCAAATATCTCCGGTAGGATTGTGGCATCTTAGCAAAAATGAGCAATCTATTAAGTTTAATAAAGGCCAGCGTGAAGGTGAGGGTGGAAGTGGAACGTGGGTATAAGGGCCTTATTTCATGACAAAGGAGGATGAAGAGCAGGACTGGAGAGTGTAGAGGGCTAAATCCCACCTCCTCTGCCCACTGCAATATGTTACAAGGAAAGAAATCTGCTGACCACTCGATCTTTCTAGTTCTTGCTAGTCCAACAGGTACAATGAAGCAGTTTTAAAATAAATTATGTTTTTCCTCAATGAATGTGTGATCCTTGCATGCCTAAATATTTTGTCAATTCATTTGGCAACAAATGGTAGCATATTAAGCCAATTTGTTCCTCTCCTTGAAAATAAATTCTGGATTCAGACCATTAGAGCTGCTCCTGAGAGAATATGATAATATAGGTTTCTGCTAGTGAAAAAAAAAAAACTATCCCCCTATAACATAGAGACATGAATTATATAAAACATTGTTTTATTTTCATACTAGATGCCTTGTATTTATATTCATGTTTTTCTGTGCAAGCTTTTTTATTTTATTTTAAAAAGTGTTAAAAACAAGGGCTCTAACATTCATATCTTTCCTTCCTGTATGTAAAGAAACAGGCATACTAACAGCAAACAGAAAACAATGGAATCATATGATTATTTCAAATTACAGAGTTTTAAAGACAAAACTGCAGTATTCTCCCATAAAGCTTTCTGAGAAAGAAAATAATTTTTTTTTTTATCATAAGACATATTTGTGTTTTTGGAAATTACTTTTCTAAAGAAGTTTTTTAAAATTTATCTTTATTGTTGAAAGTATTACAGATGTCCCCTGTTTTTTACCCCAATTGACCCCTTCTACCCTTCACCCAGGCCTTTACCACTATCACAAACCACACGTAACTCTGCTCTCTATAGCTCTCCCTCAGGTTGGAGCCTGGCAGTGAACTGATTTGCTTTTAAATATTATATTATTACTTTTTGCTATTTAGGGTGGCTCTTTTAAGAGGAAGAGAAAAATATGATAGAATATTCACCATGATTTAGGTCTGAATGGTAGTTTCTTCAAGATTATATATGATATCTTTTTATTAAATTTTCTGTGTTTTATAGTTCAGTAAAGGATCAAACCATTATTGGAAACAATTCCATGATCACACCTGATACAAAGACAACGGATGAGTCCAGATGAGTCCGAAGACTAGTTGCTTCTGCCTTTACAATGTAGTGGCTGTCCCTTACCTGGCTACCTGGGAGGGAATGGTGTGAATGGTGTGGATGCTAATGGAACCATGGAGGACTGTCCCGCATGGCCTCTGCTCTGGGCATCTAACTCTGCTCTCTATAGCTCTCCCTCAGGTTGGAGCCTGGCAGTGAACTATTTTCACAGCACATTTTAAATTGTCCTTTGTTTTCCAGGCTCTTAAAATGTGGAGACAATATTTTGAAGAGGTTTTGGAGATCAGATTCTGAAACTTCAGAACTTGCAGACAATGGAGCATACATAGTAGTTTCAGATATCTTCAGAAATAATTTACCTCTCTTGTCAGTGCTGACTGACAGCTCTAATCAATTCCTACATTTTAAGCAGACTTACATTTCACATGCACTTGCTCTCCTCTCCTGAGCAGACTGGAACATCTATTGTCAAATGCATAAAATAACATTAGAAATGCAAACTTGATGTAGCCAATGGTAATGTGTTATTTAGAACTTATGAACCCAAATGAGGGCTTATTTTCTTCAAATTGAAATTTATAGTTTCATTTTAGAGGGCTAAGCTGAATATTTATGGGGCTTAGGTATGCTATTATAAAATGGCAATGGAAAACAAAGCAGGTAAGTGCCGGGCACGGAGGAGCCATTATGGAAATGCAGGGGCCTTGTATGAAAAATCGGATCCAGTTACCTGTTCCGATGGCTACAAACTTACTGGTAGACCAGATTTTGTGCAGGAGATATGCAGCCCTGGGTCTATTGCATTTTATTTGCTTTCACACCATGTGATTTAAATGTCAAACAAACAAACAAACAAACAAACAAACAGGGAATTATTGGTCACTGTCCTTCACATCTTCCAGATCATTAAACAGATGATAAAAACCATAAGCGTAATTTTTAAAATTTGATCTCTCCTCTATTAGTTCAGCATGTGATCGATAGCTTTGCCTATCACCTCTGCAAAATTGTTACAATTTCATATTTTACTGCAGTTTAAATTATCAATGCAGCTACGGACCATTAAAGGTCAGAGATGCAAATTAAACAGAAGAAGCTGTCCTCAAGGGGCCTGCCATCCAGGCCGGGATGTGGCTTTACTGTATACACCCTTTCAGGTGAAGCAATATAACATATACAACACTTTTTAAGATAAAACAATATAAATAGAATAAAACATACAACAAAAATAAAATAGATAATAAATAAAAATAACAAGCAAAAACAATGAAATAATGAAAATAAATAATGATTGCTCCCCTAAAAGAATAGGAAACAAGAAAATATAATTAAATTAAATTTGGTATATGAATAATTTAAGATTACCTGAGTATTTAAAAAACATTAACTCCTATTCTCTAAAGAAGCACCCCCCTCTCCATGCTGCCCCCACGTCCTGTCCATCTCTAAGATGTGGAAAAAAAATCCCTGACATCACTGTTTGGGTGAGACACCATTTGTGGCCTCTACCCTGTCCCTGAGCTTCTCGTGCAAGCTGTGGTAACTCCTGGGTCAGTGTTTCCTCTGTGTAGTTTCTCATGCTTCTTGGATTGACTTGGATTCCAGCCTTCTCTTGGCCTTGGCCGAGGAGATGCTAGATGATGTATCTCACTCTGGGATCAGTGACTCCCTGCCCCTTCTCTCCTGTCACGGTGGGAGGTGTAGTGGGGCCCAGTAAGCAGCAGTGTGACTCCATGAGGGAGGACTAGCAGGGCTCAATGGGGAACAGGAAAGAGATGAGGATAGAAACTGAAAGCAAGCAGGCGCGGCTCTGGGAGTGCCTTCTCTCCAAATGATGGCAATATATTATCAGAATCAGAAGGAAAACCCCAACCTCATGTTACTCAGATGGAACAGAATGAGGTCAAAGATACAGCCCAGTAGCATCCAGGGGGTTTCTGCTGTAACCACAGCAGGTATTGCTGGTTCCAGGTCCCAAAGCTAACACATGGGTGGCTTCCCGAATCTCTCCTGAGAGAAATTTCTCCCTCAGGATGAAGTAACACAATGGAAGTGCAATTATGAAATCATGATTATCATCCTGTCTTGTCATGTGGAGCCCATGTGTCTGCCCTCTGGAATATCAGAGCCCAGTTTCCTCTGTAATGTTGTTCATGTCTTATAGGAAACATAGCAAATGCAGTAATTAATGCCCTTGCTTAAGACTAAATGGCCAAATTGCCATGAAGGCATAAGAGAACGGACACATACTTATTAAAAAATCAAGATGCTTGGGGGTCATAGTGATGTGTTGACCAACTGGACTAGTTCCCCATTCGCTCACCTATACCTGGGGAGTTGGGTGGCAAGATAAGTCTCTCGCCCACTAATTCAGGTTGTTTTTTTAAAAAAATATATTTTATTGATTTTTTACAGAGAGCAAGAGGGAGGGATAGAGAGTTAGAAACATCTATGAGAGAGAAACATTGATCAGCTGCCTCTTGCACACCCCCTGCTGGCGATGTGCCTGCAACCAAGGTATATGCCCTTGACTGGAATCAAACCTGGAACCCTTCAGTCCGCAGGCCTACGCTTTATCCACTGAGCTAAGCCAGCTTTGACTTATTTATTTTTTTCCTCTGCTGAACCAAGACCCAACTGCTACATGATGCAATGGCGTGTGATTACCTCAATACAGTATACACTTACCTGACGGGCTCTGAACAGTCCAGGAGGCACGAGTCTCCCAGCCAGCCAGTGTCATTACTGGGACCTGGGTCTGGCCTGACCCTCTTTAATGACTTAGGGAACACAATACAGCAAATATCCAAGGCATTGGACTCTGCTTCCTCCTTTCTCTTATTTATGCACTAGAGGCCTGATGCAGGAAATTCGTGCAAGGGGCTCAGCCCTTACAGACCCAGCCAGTCCTTGCAACCTCGGCTGACCCTTCCAGCCCCTTGCAGCCTTGGCCAGCCCTCATAGCCCCTCGAAGCCTCAGCTGACCTTTGCTTCCCCGGCTTCATCAAGAAGGTCATCTGGAATGTCATTCAGCTGTTCAGTCTAATTAGCGTATTAGCTCTTTATTATATAAGATAATCGTATACACAATAAAATTCTTTTCCAGGTCTCTTTTCTCCACTGTCTTATAGTATTTTTCTCTAGGTTAATTAATGTTTCCAAATGTGAAGATAACCTTGGGAATTTACAAATATGATACAAGTTAGAACCCTCTGCAGTTATTATAGCAAAATAAACACTCTAAAAATAACTGAACTTAAAAACACACACACACACACACACACACACACACAAAATTTCATTCCCCAAGTTTTCCATAGAGCATTAAATAGCTGTGTGATTTCAGCGAGTTTCTTAATTTTGATGTGCCATAATATATTTTGTTTTTTTTAACCTATAAAATGGCAATAAAAACAGAATTTCCTACATTGACTGTATTGCATAACAAATGAATACTGTGACATTGGCACACATCTCATTTTGTGCTTAAAAACTATTGGGTGTGATTATTAAAGTATAAATATTTGTATTAGTATTTGGTAAAATTTCTAAATCAAGTCACTAAACAATAAAAAATGTATGTAGTCACAGAAAGACAAATAGCATATGATTTAATTTATATATGGAATCTAGTGAACAAAATAAACTAACAAACAAAATAGAAACACACTCATAGATACTGAGAACATACTGACAGCTGCCAGAGGAGGGGAGTTGGAGGGCTGGGTGAAAACAGTGAAGCACAAACAAAGTCAGAAACAAACAAACAAATGAACACAGACAACAGTATTGTGACTGCCAGAGGGGAAGGGGGTAGGAGAAGGAGTAGAGGAGATATATGGTGATGGAAGGAGACTTGGTTCGTGGTGGTGAAGACATAATACAATATGCAGATGATGGTTAGAGAATTGTATACTTAAAATCTATATAATTGTATTAACCAATGTCGCCCCAATAAATTCAATAAAAATAAAAAACACACATTTTATTTAATGCCATAAACATTTTAGCCAGAATTTAAGCCTATTTTAAAATTAAAAATCATATAATTTCTTGTGTTTGTTTTTTAAGAGTTCATATATTACTTTCATTTGGGTCACTATCCTCTACAGTGCCTTTTCATTTAAAAAGCAGTTTCAACATCAAATGCATAAAATGTCTTCAGGACAAATATATCAATTAAAATTTTCCAGTAAGTTATGTATTCTTATCAGTTTCATTAAAACTATAAATTATTTTAGAAATGATTGCTTATCACTTTTATACTTAACATGAATCACAAGAAATATTATTTATGTTGAACTATAAAAATTTGCCTTTATGTCAGCAATGGTCAAATAATAGCAATTTCATATTGGCTTACCTAATGTTCAATTTATGAAATTAATCACAGGTACAGATTTTTTAAAAAAAATTCTATCATCTAAATGCCCAAAATTCATATTTTACAGACAGTTTGAAAGTTAGTATGATCTGAATGAACAGTGAACAATCCCACTGTATATGCATCATCATGGAGTAGCTGCCTCATTTGGAGCTGAATGAAATATTTATGGTGGACCAAATAAAGAAGCAATGTAATGGCAAATTCCTATATCTGGGGACATCACTGTCACTGTGGGCACCAGTGAAATAGCTCTGGCCTAATTTCATCTGACTTTGGATGTGTGCAAATAACAGGGAAATGTGAACTGACTACAGACTGAGAAAATCAGCAAAGACAGAAAATCATTGCAAATCAGAACCTTATCAATATTTTACTAGGCTAAAACTAAACATCTTATTCCTTCAGAAAGAAAAAAAAAAAACACACACCTCTTTTCTTAAAACCTTAATACTGGGATTAAAAATTTCATCACAATACTGTTAAATGCTAAGGGTTTAATTTAGACTTCAGTATCCACTGTACGTCACACAAAATTAAAACGGGCATGCTTATAGTCAGTATTTTGGGGTAATGGATGTATTTTTATGATTAATTTTAATTAGTAATCATGCAGGCCATGCACTAACCCTTGCCTACGATATACTAATAGAAAGTTAGTTGGGATCCATTCTTATTATTTCTTACTAGAGTAACCATAATCTAAAACCTAACCAACAATGCATGATACCTTTCTCATTTTTTCTAATATCAGGAGAAAAACCGTATGTTTTCCAGGGCTGCTTATATGTTCTTCCTAACATTCCTATTGTGACAGCTTGAAAGTTTAGGATTTTTTTTAAAAAAAGTATCATTCGCTTAAAAAGAAGACACAAAAACAGAAAGAGACCTTCAATGTAACTTCTCAAATTTCAATCCAGTCCCTAAACAGAGTGAATTCCCAATTTGATCAGATTGTGGTTTTCACCAAGAAATATGTTCAACTGCATGAAGCTTTAGAGATCTCATTCTTTGTTCTGTGATAAATTTCCCTTGAATGGAGGCAAATAAACCAAGAAAAATAAACTAAACACACCAATTAAGGTTCAACTTAATACTTCACATAAACTGAGCATACGTTGATAAATTCACCCATTCACTGCATTTGGAAGGCTTGTGTTTTGCTTTGTCATTTGAGTTTTTGCCTTAAGGAAGAAAAAAATGCCAATGTTTATGAAAAGAGGAAAATGTCTGAGAAAAGTCAGAAGTTTGTTAAAATTAAAATGTTCTGGGCAGAAAAGGGTGGTCAATTTAGAGCACTTAAAATGTAAAAAAATCATAATTACCTATGAGACTGGATCACACACACACACACACACACACACACACACACACACACGCGCGCGTACGTCAAATGGCTTCTTTCTCTCAGTCTCAGAGCATACCAAAATGCCCTCCATTCTAAAAATCTAACCCTCATCTCCAGTACTACCTACTGGCCAACTGCTCCCTTGTCATCTCTTCCTATTTAAGCCTCTCCCAGGATGCATTCAGGGTCCGTCCCTGTTTCTGCTCCTTCAGGTCCTCAGCTCATTTCATTCCTGAGCTCCACTGAGGCCACCACTCAACTGGAATGGCTCAAGCTGAGAGCATTTTTTCTTTCTCTTTCTCCAATTTAAAGGTCACATTTTAGTCCTCAGTAACTACCCCACCACCATTCCCTGCTTTTCCTTGTCCTCTTCTTTCTGAACTGTTGAACCCCCATGCCCCCCATGTGCTCACAATTCTGACCCCTCTGCACATCATGTCTTTGGGGTATTTGGGAGTTTCCTGTCTTCCATCATCATATCTGCCTCACACATACCCTCTGCCTTCCCTTTGCACACTCTCCATCACCCACATTCAGGGCTTCTCCCATCATAGCCAGACACATGATTTGCCAGTCTGTCGTTTTAGCCCGCATCTGCTCTCCATGGATTCTGAGTTGTATATCTAGACATATAATGGTCAGCATAGTAGACATAGATTCTACCATGAGAAAATGTTTCCAAGTTTTGCAGCCATCTTTGTGCCCAGCAGGCAGATGAGATGCTCATCCGTAAGACTGGCTGGAAGACAGGCTTGGTACAACAGTGACCCACAAATACATCTGCTGGTGCTCTCTATCTGTCTTGTCATTAAGTGGACAAGTACAGAAACCATGGCCTAAGAAGGGCAGGTGGCAAGCAGAGAAATTGTATGGTTAATAGTTTAGGGCCTGAATCCCATTATTCTCCTGGATCCTATCTACTTTATAATTGGGTGGTTATGATGGCATTTTGGTTATCCTGGCATTTGGAAGCACCTACTATGTTATCAGAGCTTGACCTGTATTATGTCACTTAATAAAATTATCCCCATAACTATTGAGGAAGACATCTTTTTACAGATAATGTGTGGTGCCCAAGGTTGACATCATTAAATGGAAGACTTGGCATTTAATCTCTTCTTACACATGACTCTAAATTGAGATTTTCATGCAATGTAGATTTCCATTGATTTTTAAGACTATTATATGCTTATTTACCTTACATTCTTGGTTCTATTTGCAGCAATTTAAAAATTATAGCATCCTTTTGGCAAATATGATGACATGTATACTTTACCTTCTACTCTCCCTGTATGTTATATCACATTTCCTCTACATATAAACAGATTCTAGTCTTTCCCACCTAATTTTAATAGTTCCAAAGAAACTCAATGAAATATATTTGCTTTAACAAATTGTAATTAATGCTATTTTTTATTTGCTTTTAACTAATAAAATTAAAAAGTGGGAGCTCAGTGAATGAAACATTTCAAGTTGAAAGATTAGCCAAGATCTGTAAAGAGAGGTCATGTTGGAGACATTTCCATGTTTTGTCCAGCTTCACTCTTCTGAGCTGCCCACATGAAATGTGCTGTCAAAGTTTAGAAATGGCCTCTGCAAAAGAAAAGAAAAACCTTCTGTGTCTGCTTTGCTTCTACAACTCATTCTGTTTTTCCTAAATTGCTGCTCTCTTTGGAGCTCTCTCTGTGTTCCGCGTTGATTTGTTCAGCTTACACTGCCTGCATTTCCTAATAAAGACAGACCACAGATGGGCTCTCTTAATAACACCCTTGATAGTGATCTAGCCCACGTTGGTGAGAAGTGGACCCACGGGTGCACAACTTAGAGAGCTGTGCACTGAGATTGAGGGGACTGATTGTGAGCATGTCTATTTCTGGATTATCTTCGAAAGCTTTATTTTTTTTAAAGTGCATATATAAATAAAACAGGCAGAAAAAAAATCAGCCAGCAGGCAAAGGCGGGTGGGGGTGTGGGGGGGAACCATAGTGGCGTTGAGTTCTGTAATCACAGCAGGGCCGCCTGGGTCCGTGGCTAATGTAAGGGTTATGGGATAGCATAATCCCTTCACTGAGCGCCTTTGCTGTAGCCATGATGACTAAATTTCTAGTGTCTTATCACACTGTCACAGGCTGGAACCAGGAGAAGAGGCTCTGAAGAAAACTCAGCATGAAAACGAGAAAGACGATGATCAGATTACCAGCCCCTGGATCTGTGAGCTAGCCCAATCTGACCAGAGCAGGCTTGATTCAAGACCCACAGGGACTGACACCCCCAACCTCGCCCCATCAGCCCAGTGCACCACTAGTTTTAAAGAATCTCCACCTCTTTCCAATTAAAATAATTTTGTTTTCTTTTTTTCTCTCTTGTCTATCCATTATAATTTTTCACTGAGAGTTGCACAATACTTCTGGAACTTCACAGGTGGGAAATCAGATGGATTGAAGGATAGCAGATTAGAAATTCTCCCAAGAAGATTGAATGTCCAAAGAGGTGGAGAAGTGGACATCAAAGCTCTGTGCTCCTGCAAGGAATGTGTGTCTCACACAGGTTTGTTTGTTTTGGGTTGTTTATTTATTTTTTTTCCAGCTACAGGTAGGGTTCTTAAGACATAGACCATCCTCTCATTGCTTTCAAGAGCCTGAATGATCACAATCATCCAAAACCAGATCCATGTATCTGTTCAGTTTCTCTCTGCTCCTTAGCATTTTGAAGACAGATTAATTTTGCTTATTGGGGTGGGGAAAATTGCTTGATTCTCATTGAACTTATACGTGCAATAGTGAAACTTATTTTTAATAAGATATATGCATCTGCATTATCTTTTATGATCTAGGGTAATGCCAAGGAGGAGCTGGGAATTGTTAAAGGTACATGCTTTCTGTGTCATGGAGAACCAAGATAAAACACTTTCTACCTGCTTTATCCCTAACACAGGTACTGTCACTTTAAGCCAATCTTACATGTGCTTGGGGAAGGTGTAAGATGCATGAAAGTGATGAACACCTGTTCCCTGGTCATATGGCTTTTACCACAGTTTATCTATCAAAAGAGATAACTTAAAAAATGTAAGCATGTACAAGGGCTAGGAAAGCAGGGCACTGAAAGAATAATCATGCACCGAACAAGCTAGTTAGCTGATCTGCGGAAAGAAATAAGAATTGAAATGTTCTTGTGGTGAACCTTGAAAAAGGAGTAGGATGCTAAAAAATTATCTCAGAAATGGTCACCGCAGTTTGTAAAGAAAAAAGATGAGTGGAAATGAAAGTGATGCTGTAATACAAGTCTTGGAGGCAGTGTTGTTATGAAAGGAGGGTTCTATCAGGAAGACAGGAGAAAACTCTGCTTGGGAGACAGATAAAGATGAGAAGCATGCCACTGAGAAGCATGAGGAAGTTTTGGTTGTGTAAACCACCCAGCAGGGTCACTCGTGCACAGGTGAAGAGGATAAATCCCAATTGGAGTCAATGATTGCTTCTTGAGAATCAGTTTTACCCTGCTAAATTTTCAAGGTGAGAAGAGAAAACCACTGAGGACTGAACAGCTTTCTAAAATTCATAGGAGAAATTGCAAGAAAGAAATGATGGAGTGGGTGTTTGACAAGTGAAAATGAAGAATCAAAAAAGGTAACAAAATGTATTTTAAAGTTTTAAGTTCCTGATTTTATACGTTATGATGAATTTATCTAGGAATATTCTTATTCATTTAAAAAGAACTAGAATCTACTTTAAAGGAAAGTGATTATCCTCCCAGGAAATTTTACTCGTAGGTGAAATTACAACAATTTTAATAATATGATCCAAGTAATATGTATTAACCATTATAAATTTGGAGGAACTGATTCTCATTTATTAATCACAAACATTGTCCTTGAAATAATAAACAGATTATCCCTGTATAAAGAATGCCATCTCACACCTGACAGGATGCCTAGCATTAACAAATCAACAAATGACAAGTGCTGGAGAGGATGCGGAGAAAAAGGAATCCCCATGCACTATTGATGGGAATGCAGACTGGTGCAGCCACTGTGGAAAACAGTATGGAATTTCCTCAAAAAAAAAAACAAACCCAAAAAACAACAACACAAAAAAACCCTAAAAATGGAACTCCCCTTTGACCCAGCGATCCCACTTCTAGGAATATTTCAAGAAACTATAAACAACAATCAGAAAGAATATATGCACCCCTATGCTTATAGCAGCATAATTTATCATAGCTAAGATTTGGAAACAGCCTAAGTGCTCATCAGCAGATGAAACATATGTAATACCTTAATATATAAAGAAAAAAAACATAAAAAAAGAGAATAACTCAAATGTTTAATTATAAATCATTAGTACTTGGTAAAATAGCAAATGACGTGTAACTGATAGTGGCCAAACTGACCTAGAGAGACTTTGGAAAATGTAATGCTGTAAAACAGTTTTTTTTAAAATATATTCTTGAAAGATAATAAAAAAAATAAAAAAAATGAATTGTCAGATTTGCAAGCCTAGGGGAAAACTATGGAGTAGGGGAAAGAGAAAAAGAAGAACACGTATGCCAATAGAAAATGTTGGTAAATGGTACAAAAATATGCCAACTTTTTTTTTTGTGTGTGTGTGTGTGTGTATGTGGTGATGGTATTAAAGAAAACTTTGTAGTATGCACATAATAATTGCTCTTTCATTGTAACTATATTTCCTTGGAACTGCAAATTTGAAAGGTTGTGTGAGAACTATTTGCATGCTGTTGGTTTGTCAAGACAAAATTGTTCTATTAGTGCTTTGCCTAGGGCAGGCTGAGGGAAAAGCATTGCAATGCTTCAGAGGTCAGTACTTAACTCTAAGTGAGCAAACATGTTGGCTCAGAGAACAATCACTTTGTTCTGTGTCCACAGCAGAACAGATGCTGTGGTGCAGGTGCGGTGTGCTAGGCATTTTGGTCCTTACCTGTCTTCATGGACCAAAGGTAGATGGGGACATCCACAGTGGCATACAGTAAGCTGGTGTCAGGCACCAACCTTCTGTTTTGAGGTAAAACAAATACATAACTGGACTGTCTTAAGCAACTCAGAGACTGGTAATAACGTGTTTCTCAAGAGATAAATGATGTGTTCTCTAAATAAAGGTTAGGTCATATGTGGGGCTTTCTGATTCTCTAGGAAAAAGTGGAAGAAGAGGCACATTCTTAGTGGGGTGCAGTGACACCTGTTCTTTCATTCATCATTTTGAATAATGATGATGATGATGATGATGATGATGATGTTGATGATGAATGTGAGCCTCTTTGCTGGTTCCTGGAGCCACCAGACTGTAAGTGGCACCAAGCATTTAAGAAAAATTTGAGACTAGAGAAAAATATTGAAAAGAAATAAACAGATCCTCAGGTACATGTGAAATTATATATATATATATATATATATATATATATATATATATATATATATATATATTTATGCCTAAGCAACGATTATGACCAAATGACTGGTCGACTAGTCGCTATGACACACACTAACCACCAGGGGAAAGATGCTCAACGCAGGAGCTGCCCCCCAGTGGTCAGTATGTTCCCACAGCCAACCTCCAGGGGTGGGCCAACCTCTTGCAGTCCCTCCCCCCGGCTGGCTGACCCCAATTGGCCCCTACCCCTCAGCCAGCCAGCCCTGATTGCCCCATAGGGACTGGGTGAGATGGCCAAGATCAGCCCCGATCCCTAGCCAGGCTGATAGACCTCACCTGTGAATGAATCCATGCACCAGAACTCTAGTATTTCCATGATACGAGTAATTTTATATCTAGAGGGAGACAAGACAGAAATTGAAACAAAAATAGATTTTTTAAAAAATCAAAGACCAAAAATTTCCCAAATTTGGAAGAAAATATCAACCAGATCAACCAGGATGACCAAGAAACATATGAACCCTTGAAGGGATAAATACAAATGAAACTGAACCTGGGCACAAAATATTTAAACTACACCTGTGTGCCAAAGACAAAGTGACCAGCTGAAGCTCAGCAAGAGGAAGGAAAAAACATTATCTTCAGGGGAACAATAAAACTAAAATGGCTGACTTGTCATCAAAAAATTATACAATAAATGTTTAAAGTACTGAAAGAAAAACAAATCCAGTCAAAATATCATTCACAAGTAGAAGGAAAAGAAAAGTTTTTCACATAAGCAATAGCTGAGAGATTATGTCACCAACAGATCTTCACTACAAAGATTGCCTACGGAAATACTTCATGCTAAGGGAGAATGAAAACAGATGGAGTAAAGCACAATCAATGGTCATTTTATGAGTGAACATAAAACACCATCTTTTAAAAATATTTGAAGACAATTTTTATTAAAGTGTAGTTGACATACAATGTTACATTAGTTTCAGGTGTATAACATGGTGATTCTACATGTATATACCTTACAATGTGATCACCAGAATATGTAACCATCTGTCACAGAACAGTTATTATTATTGAGAATATTCCATATGCTGTACATTATATCTTTGTAGCTTATTTATTTTATAACTGGAAGTTTGTGCCTCTTATTCCCATTCATGTTGTTCACCATTCCTCACCTCTCTGCCCTATGGCAATCATTAGTTTGTTTTCTGTGTTTATAAGTTTATTTCTGTTTTGTTTTGTTTATTTCCTCATTTATATTGTGTTTTTTTGTTGTTGTTTAGATTTAACATATAAGTGAAACTATATAGTATTTGTCTTTGTCTGACTTATTTCACTTAACATAATATCTTATAATCCCATCCATATTGTTGCAAATGGCAATATTTTCTTATTTTATATTGCAGAACAATATCCCTGCATATATACACTGAGTGGCCAGATTATTATAATTTCTAAATGCATAATAATCTGGCCATTCTTTCTATAGATATTGGAAGCCCGATGCATGGATTCATGCATAGATGGGGTCCGGCCAGCCTTGCCAGGGGGAGGGGACATGGTTGGTTGGCCAGCCTGCCTGCTGATTGAACTCCTGGTCAAGGGGAATATTTGCATATTAGCCTTTTATTATATAGGATATTCACTGAGTGACCAGATTATTATGCATTCAGAGATCATAATAATCTGGCCACTTAGTGTATACACTAGAGGCCCAAAATTCACGCAAGGGGCTCGGCCCTTGTCCACTGCAGCAGCTGTTTCTGCCTCAGCCCCACTGCAGCTTCATTCAGAAGAAAGGACATCGTGAAGGATGTCTGTCTAATTAGCATATTAGGCTTTTATTATTATAGATATCACATCTTCATCGATTCATCTATTGAAGAATACCTAGGTTGCTTCCATATCCTAGGCTGGAGACTGTAAATAATGCCTCAATGAACAAAGAAGCACATTCAGGAAGTTTTCCTTTGTTGACCACACCTTGTCACTTCTTCACTTCTTAATTTTAATTGATGCAATATAGAATGAGTTATTTTAATCAATGTGTTACATTTACATTACTACTTTCAAGTTTTTTAGTGTGTGTAGATAATAGTTTTATAGGATACCATTCTGCTGTTGGATAACTGAGAATATAAGCCTGCCTATCCTAACCTCTAAATTTAGGAAAAATTGATTAAATTAATGATATAGGTGCTGTCAATCCCATAGATTAAACATGTTAGGCATTAAATTTATTTCTTAAATTATATTAGATGACTTGAATAGTAGATAAACAATTCAAATTGTATGTTTGTTTCATTTTAGGAGAAAAAAATGTACTTAAAAAGTCACCTATCCCCACCAGAAAATAGGTTTGTTGTCCAGAAATTCAGGCTATCTATATACCATGTAGCTAAATGAAAGGGCAGAGGAAGAAGTTGGTATACCAAATGTATTTCCTTCTACTGATTGTGCATGCACTCCAAGACACAGGACAATCCTATCACCATCACCCATGTTCACTGCAAAATCTCCAGCTATAACTTTTATCTACAGTTCTGAAAGAAACATCCTACATCAATAAGTAGAAGTAAAAAGGTATTACATAGAGCATTCATATGGGAGAGGAGAAGTGGACTATTGTACACAAAAATTAATAAGGAAAGAAACATCCCTCCAAATTTATGGAATTTCAAAGTCAAATTTGAGAAGGAACATCTGCTCCACTTGCTTGGGCTAATGACTTCTCAGGAGCCAAAAATAGTTTTTTTTAAAGGGGGTTTAATTCTGTTTTCATTCTTCATGGATGTTCTAGTGGTTGGTTATACCAAAGAATGGTACTGTTTTCATATACTTCTTATACAGTGAAGAAATCCAACTAATTGCATCCTGGCCTTTGTCCTCCTTTTTTTTCTTTGGTGAGATAGAAGTGAGGGGAAGTGATTCTGGATTTTCTAGAAAAGAAATTACACATAAATTATACGTTTGTTTACACAGCTAATACACTTAATGTATTCTTGTCTATAAATCAACTAAATTGCTAAGTATATATCATTAATAACGACATATGAAACCTTTCACATTATGTCAAATTACTAGAATTAAGAAGCTTGAGAGAGGGAGAGCAAGCCAATAAAATTTAAATATGCTAAGCGAACATTAGAGCTGGGTGTGATAATTGAAATTTGCTTTACAGTAATATCATTAAACATTCATAACTATGATGGTCTTCCCTCTCTCTTCTTGTGCTAGTGAGGAGTTAAGCCATGTCAGTAAAGTATGATTAGGATATGTACCTGGTACATTCCATTAACAACAGTGCTGAAAATAAGAGACAAGTTACAGATGTGAGGGAAAGATGCAACATATACTAGCTAAAATGCTTCAGGTGAATTTGGAGTCTTGGTATTTTCCCTAGGTCCCTACCATTCAGTTTTAAACTCCCAGAGAATATATATATTTTTAAATATATAATTTCATAATGTATTATCTAGTATTTTGCAATATTAAATACTTGGCAATTACCCTGGAAAGATTAATTTGCAAAATATTTAATCTCTTAGGATAATATATTCCATCATCTGTTAAATTATTATTTTAAAAAATCTATGTCAGAGAAAAATAATTGCCATTAATGTATTCTCTCACAAATTGTACTTGAAAATTTTGAGAAATACACATATTATATATAAATATACAGTATATGTTAATTGATACAAGAGGTGTTAAGGCATATTTCAGAAAATTATCTAATGTCATTTCATGGTCATCATGGATTCATAAGAACATTTCCTGAAGTGTCATTGGATGCTGAGTTTTAAAAATTAGTTATCATTTGAATTTTTCTAAATTACGTAGTTTGTGTTAGGATGAGTCTGTCAATTTTAAAATACATTTTGCTTAATATATGTTTCTTAAAAAAAGTTATGTGAAGTTTTAAGGACAATTTGGCCATGTGTTTTTAATTCATTTAAGGATAGGTTACTAGAATGTTTATTTATAAGATCTCTTAGAAGTTAACAGAGCCTTAAGTATTTGATTTACTGGCCATTTAAAATGTTTATCTCAAAAAAGATATCTCTATTTGTTAAGAGCAAACCAATTAGCATCTCTCATGGTTGTGTTTTTCCTAAATCTTGAATTTCAAAATGTTTTGATACATTCTAAATTTTTTTATTTTTTTGTGTTCTTTCTCACTTTAAGGGTTGAAAAGCTAGATTGTAGATTTCATAATTGTATAATATACTGAACACTAATTTATTCAAACCATTCAACATAGTTTCTACAATGACACTGATGAATTAAGGGAGCAACCTTATCTACCCTAATAAGAAAGAAAGATGCAAATTGATTGTACTTCCACAATGTTCACCAGCCAATCAGGTGTGAGTATGCAAATTAGCCTGACAAAGATGATGGATTAATTTGCATATGCAAGTGTCCAGTGGCCTAGGTCTCAGAAACATCCTTGGGAGTCAGGCTATTCCAAGCCTGTAGACCCAAGCATATGCCCTGAGCTTCCAGGGTCTCAGAACACCCCTGGCCACTCCTGGCCTAAGGGTCTTGGCACTGAGTGGCTGGGAGCTGAAAGGCAGAGGCTTGAGCAGGGCTGGAGCAGAGCTTTTTAGAAAATATCTACCTAGGCAATTCTTAACTAACATCTTAAAACTCCATCAATCTTCTTATTTATACTAATAAAGGGTAATGTGCTAATTAGACTAGGTGAAGGTCTAGCCTTGGGGAGTTGGGGGTGAGCAATCTGGGGGTGGGTATGGGGGGAATTGGTGGTGAGCAATCCGGCAGAGGGGGCCATTAGGGATGATTGGGCTTGAATGCAGAGTGGTTAGGGGTGATCAGGCAGGTGATCAGTTAGGAGCCAGTGATTCCCCCAGGAGTCCCAGATTGGAGAGGGTGCAGGCTGGGCTGAGGGACACCCCCCACCCATGCATGAATTTTGTGCACTGGACCACTAGTAATAGTAATAAAAAGGTATTTCATGTAAACAAAGTTGAAGATTATTAGAGTTTATTTTATGTCAGAATTTAAAAGCTAAATGGGTTCTAATTTTGACATAACTTATTCTTTGTCTATAATTTTTTGATTGAATGGATGATGAAACAGATCTCTGTGAGCTTTCTGTTAGAAAAAGCCACATGCCTCAAAGGAAAGATTGAGCTATCCACATCTCTCGGGCTTATTTTCCATTCACTTATAGATGCCTGGTTTTCTAAACTCTTTACACACCTTTCTGTTGGTGTTGCATGACTCCTATTTTCATTGGTGTTGTTCTTGAAATTTGCTTTTATTTTTCCCTTTTACTTTACATTATTTTTGCATCTTTTTATAACTGGTTTGCTGATGATGGTTCTCCCTGTTTCTGCAAAGGGAGAATATTATTTTTGAGTAATTGTTTGGGAAACTTTTATCTGACTTCACTCATTTAAAATAAGAACAAATGGGAATTTTGTGGTGCATGAGTCACAGAGAAGAGGCCCTTCATATGAGCTACTGATGCAAAACTACAGCTTCAGTGCCAACATGCAGCAAACCCAAAGGAGATAAGCAACCTTACTGCTAAGTGGAAAAGAAAGAACTGCTTTTCAAGCAGCTGCATTTTATGACACTAAACCAATTCAAAGGGCATCTGTCATAAGAACAATAGTCATTCTGAGAGAGAGACCAGGAGCAGAGAAAGGTTGGAGGTAGAGAGAGGAATTGTAGAAATAAAAATAAAATTTCTTGGCAGAGTATATTAATTTATGTAAAGTCTAGAGATATTAATAATTTCTTAGTTGAGGTTATGTATCAAAAGAAAATTAATTAAATAAAATTAAATACAAAAGGAAAATGTATTGAAGAACACTGGATTTGGATGTAAACACTGATTTAAAACTGAGCTCTGGAACTGTGACATCTGCACACAGGCTCACCTTGGAGGCAGCTCTCAGATGCTGGGAGTGGGGTGAGCACAAATTTTAGGATGGAGATCAGGAGATGTTGTTCACATAATTGAGAAGATGAATTTGAGGAAGTATTTGTTGTTCAGGCAGGTATTTAAAAATATATATATTTTATTGATTTTTTTACAGAAAGGAAGGGAGATGGATAGAGAATAAGAAACATCTATGAGAGAGAATCATCAATCAGCTGCCTCTTGCACACCCACTACTGGGGATGTGCCTGCAACCATGGTACATGCCCTTTACCGAAACGAACCTAGGACTCTTGAGTCCACAAGCCGACGTTCTATCCACTGAGCTAAACCAGTCTCGGCAGGCAGGTATTCTTTAGAATTTCACTCACATCATTGTACAACAATGATAAAACTGCTCCTTTGGGTCAATGGATCATGCCCTTCCATGAGACAGCTGTGGCTTCACAGTTGGGTGGGGTCTCTGGCTCTTATGGTGCTTTACTAGTCTACATGGAACATGTTTCAGGCTATATGCAGTTTTCATTGCATTTAAAGTGCTTCTAGATGAAAATATACTAATTACAATTTGACTCCAAAGCACTTTACCCACTGGTCTCCTGAAGGCTGTTTCCTGTAATGCAAAAATCTGCCCTCGGATGTGGCCCCTGAATAAAATGTACCTTCTCAGCACAAGCTGTATGGTCAATAAGTAAATGGCATGAATCGATGAGCAAGACCTGGAAGAGATCTTAATTAAAGAGGCCACCGCTGATACAAATTATTTTTCAAGTGTGGAGACAGGGCAAAGCACGCTGGTGGACAGAGGTGAGCAGGACTCAGTGGGCAGTCCCTCTATCAGGACCTGAGTTCCTCCAATCTTTCCTGGTGTGTGTTCCCAAACAGATATGAGAATCTAAAGTGATCAGGATGAGCTCAGACACACACTTTTTCAATAAACACTTGGTATTGTCCCCATTTTTTTTATCCCTTCAAATGTTGGTCAATGACTAGAATTCTCTCTCACTTCTTTTTAAAACATAGATATATTTTTTAGATTTTTTTAATCTAGGAAAATAAGCAAATTACAAAATAAGCCTACAATATGACTTGCAAAATATTTTATTTCTATTATTATTATGTGATCATAGTTTTCCTAATGAGCCAGACAAATGTATCATCAAGAAGAAGATTCATCAATCTTTGCTATTCACGGGAGATTTAAAGTTGCACCTGCACATCCAAGTGAGAATCATTCATGCATCTTAAGGGAAAGAAGATTTAAAATTTGACAAGGTATAAAAATTTCAAAGAAATGTGGATGGAATAGAGGGGAAATGGGAGAAATTAGGAGCACAGAAGGAGAAATGAAAAGAAGGAAAGGAAGAGAAGTGAGTGGGGACAGAAAGCCCTCTGTCCTCTGGCAGTACATCCAGCCATTTCAAGTCTGTAGCCAGGGTCCCCAAGTGGTTTACTCGATGTGCTTTAAAGAGACACAAGTCTGTGATGTCAGCAGTCTCCAGCATCTAGCTAATGGACCTTCAAAGATCAATATAAAAACTCACCCATCGTAATGTCTGGAAACCTATTCCTTCCTTCAATAATTCTGCAAGCCAGAAGGAGCAGATGATGGTAAATGACCGGTTCCTAATCCTCACTCAGAGAAAAAACAACAACAACAATAACAACAGCAAACAGATGCTATAGTGATAGATGTAGTTCTCTTCCCCTTGGCTCTTTAATTGTAGGGAAAAAAGCTCTAAGAAAGCTAAGGAGAAATCAGCAGTGCAGCTCCAAGGTCATCATGCCCTGCTTTCTATCTTATTTCCATATCAGGGTTTTACCAAAATCAGAGCTGTGTAGGGGTGAGAACTGGGACTTTTGCAGCCACTGTGAAGTGTCAATATTGTTTGGACAAGGGAGTTCAGAACCCTCCAAATAGAAACAAGGTTTTAGAATTTTTTAAATAATAGTTTATAGTGAAATCACAATAACTTAGAAGATATTAATAAGAATATAGTTCTGATTATTAATTAAATATTATTACTTTAGAGGAGGGACAGCAGTAGAAATTTATGATTGGTCCCTGTGGCATTATTACACTGTATTAAATGTGTGCATTTAGGTACCTTATCAATGATTATTGCCAAATGCCTAAGTGGCCTTTAGTGTAAAAATATTATAAGAACTTGATCTGTCTCCATGTCCATTCACAGACTGGTAAGGAGGGAATGGGTATGTGACACGACACGGTATTCATATTTTACCTTCTCTTCTTCCTTGAGGTATTAAATGAAAATGAATTTGAGGTTAGAAGTATAGAAAAATTTTACATATTTTTCTGTTAATTCAAGCATGGACTAAAGTTTACTTTTATTTGATAGCAAAGTAGAGGGCTTCTGGGCATTCTCTCCATGTCTTTCTCATTCCATAGCATGCTATTAGTTTACTTGTTGATCTCTCCTTGAAAATCCATGTCTACATCAGAGCACATGTCCATGTAGACTTAGAATTGGAGGGTAAACTCTACCTGCATGGTTTACCAAAAGGAGAAAGTTATTTTCCTAAGGAAAAGCATATCCTTTTTATTCACATAGATGCTTATTAACACCCAACTCGGCAAGACAGGCCACTTTTGGCAATCTTTAAAATGATATAAACCCAACACATGAAAATTCAGTCTAAACCCATTGCCAGACAAGGGTGCCATGTGCCTGGACTTGGTGTACGTGTTTGAATACTCACTTATCTGAAATCTATCAGCCGGAGGAATTGGTTGACTATTTGAAAATGAAGATTTGGGACCCATGTCCAAATCTTGTCTCATGTCTTTTTATTACTCCACTGCTCCCTGAATGAATATATAAATTGTGATATGTTAGGCTCAAAAGTGAGGCAGGAAGATGAGTTTGATAAGTATGCTATATCTCTGTGATAGTTCCCTATGCCATACTACATCAATAAATCATGGGGATTGAAGGCCACAACATCTGAAAACCTCTTCACTTCTCCCCTTGCTCTTCTTCGTCAACTCAGCTGGTAATGACCTTAGAAGTTAATGGAGTGCCTTGACACAGCATGGATATGCTCAACACAGGCTGGGTGATGAATGCAGACACTCCCAAGAGGGATGTCTCGATCCCTTCCTCATGAACCCACTGACCATAGAAACCCCAACCCAAAAAGGGGCCTGTAAAGAGCACAACATATTTGGGGGTTAAACTGCTTAAAGGTCAACTGCTCTCTAATCACACCTTAAATTCATGTTCAGACTTTAAGTTTAGAAATGGCTCATTATGGGTCAAAGCTAGAGGAGGAAGAGGTTTTCAGTACATAGCATAGTTCCCATTGCCTTCAAAATTCCATTTGCAGAGCATCTGGAAAGATGAAACATTTGCAGAAGAAAGAAATGTCTATTTATCCTTAAAAACAAGTAATCTCTGTGAGTTAGGAGTTGGTAGGATGACCTCTTATATGAGGCATCCACTAGTCCTGGGTAGTTCAGGAGAACACAGAAAGATACAAAATTTTTATTCCTTTACAAATTTACAACAGTTAAGGAGCAAGATTAACTCCCAGAATGTGAGTCAGTTAGCCAAACTTACCTGAATAGGGAGGTCTCTAGAATCTAGAGAAGCTGAAGCCCTGGACAGTGAAACCTGAACCCTGTTCTCATTTTCAGTTCTGCCGTAGACATGGAATGTGGATTTGGGCAAATCATTATTCCTCAGAACCCAGGAATTCCACCATGTAAAATGCGAATAAAGGTAATAATTGCTATTAGCATGCTCCATAAAGAAAATGTATTTACTCTTATATTAGTTTAGAATTAATAGTTCTAATTTATAATACATCTGTATATGCATAAATGCACATATTAGGTGGAGGTCTTCATAAGAAACATATAATTTAAATGCAAATTTCTAAAACAGTTATATAAATAATTCCAGACTGAGTAATCGTTGCCATAGGAAAAAATATATATCTCCCTTATGCATTTTGTTACTTGCCATAATTAAGGTGTGTATACAATTTGGATTTATGTTGAATGATTCCCTTTCTTATAATTTCTGTTATTAAATATAAACTGTAATTTGGAGTGGGTTAATTGGATGATGAGTTATTTCAAACCACTTGAGTACTAAAAGTGCTGTTAAGAGACAGCTGTAGGCTCTAGAAGAAACAGGGACTCAGTAGTGATTCTGCACAGATGTGTGTGAGTGCTGCCTACAATTTAGCTCTCCTGCGGAGGATGCCATTTGTTAGAAGTAATGGGTACTTTTTCCAAAATTCAACATTTTGAGGCAATCCTGCCTGTGGTGACTTCTCTGTGGCTTTGTGTTCAATATGGAGGGAATTCTAGTTTGGGAGTCTGAACCTGTCTTCATTACCGAAGGGCAGAGACACATATCAGGACTAGAGTTGCTATCTATCAATGAATCAATAACCAATCAATTAACAAGTAAACACAAGAGAAACTTGTCATTAACTTCATTTATGTAAAGCCATTGACTAGCTATGTAACTAGTCAATATTCACCTATGGCAGAAATAGATAAATAGAATCCATGCTAAAGTGGCTGTATTGTCCGGGTGGCTTAACTCTTATGAAAACTCAGCTGAAAACCTAAGTAGGCAAGTTACGGAATTGGTCCTTATTAATCAAACATTTTTCTCTCAATGACAGCTTGATAGGCTATGGTCCACTCTGAATTCACTGATAAGACGAAAAGGCATCATTGTGTTCCTTTGTTAAATGACATGTATTTGGTAATCTTATTCTTCTTTCCATAAGAAGACCATATCCCTGGGCAGAGTTCTCAGGAACAGAGACAAGTCCATTTTTAAGGGAACTGTCAGCATCTCTGGAAGATCAAAGGATTGTTCTCCAGTGACACACACAGTCACACACCCCTAAGAGATTCAGAGATGCCCTCAGGATACCCCATGTCCTCCATGAGAGCCATGGCCTCTCATGTACTCATTTACTAAAGGGGTCACCATATGCATGGGAGTTCCAACCCCAAAGCTTAGGGATTTATGTTAGCATGCAAATGGTAATGAACCTTGGCCTCTTGGACACAAGACGGGGGCACAATTTTTGGATGTCATGATGAGGTGTGAGGATTTAGTTTCAAGTACCAACTCAGAAACAATGCAGCCAACACAAGCTTTGAATCAAGATGACAGACCTCTTCAACATGAATCAGATTCTGGTTATATAGCCAGCCACATAAAGGTGGTTGGAATATAAATTAAAAACAAAATAAAATATGTTTCATGAGAATATTATTTTCCTTTTCATTCTCTGTGAGGTTTATATGGCCTCTGCCTAAAAGCTAGATGGCACACTACTATGGTCCAGACTTTTGATCACAAATGTTTAACCCTTGGTTCATTTTCGCCTGGTGGCCTCCACAGGGCTTGTTTGGCAGGATGTGATCAACATCAGAGAGAAAGGGTGGGGAGCTATGTCCTCTGATTTGGAGTCAGATGGACAGGTGTCCCATTGTCTCATCTTTTTGTGTTAACCAAGTCAGCAACATTGGATGAATAGCTTCTAATTAGACACAGTCTGTTTCTTTTTCTAAGGACACCCCATAGGTGATGGGGAGTGCCCTGGTGGTTATGTAGGTGAGGTCCCAAAATGAATGGTTTTGAAAGTGATGGCACAAACAAGCCCTGTGTGTCCTTTTCAGGAATCACTATTATCTCCCTCACAATCAGCAGCCACCTCTGACAAATCGTATGTAATCAAATGCTCGGTATAATCCTGATAAAACACCCAGGAAAAAACTCTTGGCAATGTCTGGATAGAATTTCTTTTTCAGACAGTCAAATTATTCAAAATTATGGCAATCAAACACTGGTGAGGAAGAAAAATGGTGATACGCTTAACAGAAACCACTTAAATGCCACACATCTCGATAATGTAATATCTCCACAACTGTTTCTGTTTAAAGCTAATAAAAGTAAACATAAGACATCCCCGTCCTTTCCTATCAAATTTATTACTTTGAGCGACAAAATGACAAAATGATTAGCAGTTAATAAGGCCTTGGCTTAAAAGATTGACTGACATTGCATTACTCATTTAATTTCCGTTTCTCTGAGCTTTTTTCCCTCTTCTTCCAGCACGGAGGGAATTAATATTATCACATCAAAGGCTTTCCTTTAAATGGGGAGAAAAATCATTTAAAAGGACACAGGCTGTGATTATTCAAACTAGGTTATTTGCACCTTGTATATATAACAATATCATGGTACAACTTAATTTCACTCAAAGTGCCGTCAGTCACTAATAGAAGAAATTTGCTACCCTTTTATCAGCAGCATTGTGTGGTGTCCATGGGGGAGGGGTATGAAATGCAAGATCTGATAAGAAGCATATGAACAGAGAGCAAGGGCTGAGCCACGTGATGGGAGAGCGATTTCTAGACTAATGCTCAGTATGTAAATTCTCCTTCACCCATCTCTTTTCCTTTTGCTGCTTTCTACTCTTTGTTTCTCCTTCATCCCCCAGTTTTTCTTAAAGAACTGTACTCCCAGAGAGGTAAGTGCCAACCTCCATGGAATCCAGGGTGTAATTACATGATGCAGCTTAAGTATTTTACTTCCTTTCATTCTGAGTTTTGGCAAATTTAACTAGAGCTGATTTAATGGCTAAAGAGCTATATCGTATTCCCATAGAATGGTGGCATCTGTGGGTGAAAGTACTTGCTTCCCCCAAGTACTAGCCAATGACCTATTAGTATTTAGGTCTCGGCAGATAAAATCGCTGTCCTCTCTGGCTACAAGTGCATTACAGCTTGCATGACAAAGGATTTGCATGTCAAATATATATATTCTATTTTCCAATGAAATAAAGTGGGCACATGCTGACCAGTGCGTGAAAGGGTTTGATAGAAGTAGGGAAACATTAACATCTACATGAAAGATGAAATAACCATTACCTAGGTCAGGAGGCAGAACTTGGTCACCAAAGCTGCAGGTGGATTAAATCCTGGCATCCTGGGGAAGTGCAGAGGCCAGCCATCAAGTAAAACTGAAACAGAGTGCCTCCATGTGGGAAAGTTGGAAGACAAGCCTTGTTAATTCAAGAAACTGCAGAGTGAAATTAGTCCAGGCCCTGGTAAAAAGCAGAGCTGCATATTGTGCCAGTGAGATAAATTTCCCCTGGCTGGATCCCACACGCCAGCCACTGACAGGACACTGCTGTGCCTGGTTCATTAAAATGTCCAACTCATAGGGAATTTTAAAAATTTATAATGCTTCCCATGGATGGTGGGGTCAAGTTCAATGGGCATGAAAAAAATAGTCAAATAGCTCAGGGAATTATTCACACTTACTATTTCAACAATTTAGCATTTTTCACAAAAATTAAGACTGTCTTAATGTCCTTAGAAATATAATTCTTAATCACAGAAACAGACAAAACCATTCTTTTTGTGCCTGATACACACACACTGTGTGTTAAGAAGATGATTTTTGTCTTGGGCCAACAGTATTTTTTTAAGTCATACTCTAGTCAAATAATACCTGGGGATGCACAGTAATCTCTGGCCATTACTAAGATGACAGGATATGCCTTTTAGGTTGTTCTGGAGTCTTAAATTAAAAGTAGAGAGAATTGTGGTTTAATTATCCTAATATATAAAAAGCCAGGGGTCATCATGACTGAAACAACCGGACAGACAACTGAACAGCAGGCTGTGTGGGGCTACCAGGCCAGCAGGGGGGTTAGTGAGAAATGACCAAATGACTGAACAGCAGGCTGCATGAGGTGACCAGGCTGTTGTGAGAGGGGGGCAATTGGGGGTTATCAGACTGGCAGTCAGAGGCAATTAGTGGTGATTAGGCTGTTGGGGGGGGGGGGACAGTTAGGGGTGATCAGGCAGGCAGGTAGGTGAGCAATTAGGAGCCAGTGGTCTGGGCTTGTGAAAGGGATGTTTGGTTGCCAGTTTAGATCCGATGCCCAAAGGGTCCCAGATTGGAGAGGATGCAAGCTGGACTCAGAGGGAACCCCTCCCCCCCACTGTGCACAAGTTTCATGCACTGGGTCTCTAGTATATTACTGTTACAATAGGATTTTCCTAGTTTCTTCTAATTCACTAACACTGCCCAAGAGTAAAAATAATATTGCCTTTCCCTGGGAACATGCATTTTTCTTGGTAGATTTCCCTTCTTTAGGCATGTAGACACTTTCCCCAGATATAAAAACTCTAATTATGTTTGGTCAAGTAACACAACATTTTGTCTAAATGTTCAATCAGCATATCTTGATTTAGTGTCTTCTAGTCATTGTTGAGCCGAGGTGATAAACAAAGCTTCATTAGTCCATCTAGTTTGAGAATATAGACAGGCATCAGGACTGCAAGAGTCACACAAGAAGGGGAAGTTTCATCTCATAAATATTCTATTCCTGAAGCCTTGCCTTGGGTTAATATCCAAAATACACAAAACACAGAGTATATTCTTGTATTATTATTTATTAACTAGGAGCCCAGTGTGTGATTCAAAATTGCACAGTATTGACCACTCTGGAGTCACCGGTCTGGCCCTGTTTTACTCCCCGGGCTCGCAGCAGCCACGGCTGCTGCTGGTCCAGCCCTGCCTCAATCTCCAGCCCTTGAAGCAGCTGCAGCTGCTGCTGATCAGGCACTCCCCCAGCGTAGACGTGCAGAGGCCCCTGCCGCCCCGCCCCTAATGCTGAGTGCTCAAATTCAGCCTGTCTGGTGGACTATTACGGGGTCCTGGTTAATGAGCATATTTCTCTATTACACACACACACACACACACACACACACGCACATATGTATGTTATTGTATTATTTTCCTTACAAACAACTGTAACCTGCTTTTGTCCCATGCTGTATAATAAATGTTTATAACTCAATAGAAAGAAGTAACCCAATTACAAAATAGACAAAGGACTTGAATAGACATTTCTTCAAAGAATGCATACAAATGGCCAAAAGTAATATATAAAAAGTTGCTCAACATCAGTAATAACCTGTGAAGTACAGGTCAAAACCCAATGATATATAATTTTACTCTTGTTAAAATGGTTATTATTGACCACCCCCACAAAAAGGTAGTAAGAGTTGGACGAACGTGGAGAAAAGGAGACCTTTATGTACTATTGATGAGAATGTAAAGTGGTACAGTCACTCTGAAAAACAGTACTGAGATTCCCCCCAAAATTAAGAATAGAGTTACTATAAGATCCAGCATATCCTGTGGGATATAAACTATGCCTGACTTCTGGATGTTTATCCAAAATAATTAAAATCAGACTCTTAAAGAAATGTATGCACTCCTGTGTTCACTGCAGCATTATTCATAATAGGAAAACAACCAAAATGTCCATCCATGAATAAATAAATGAAGAAAATATGATGTGCATATACAATGAAATATTATTCAACCTTAAACAAGAAGGAAGTCCTGACACATGTAACAACATGGGTGGACCTAGAGGACATTTGGTAAGTAAGATAAGCCAATCACAGGAGGACAAATAATACATAATTCCACTTATATGAGGAATCTAGAATAGTGAAACTGAGAAGCAGAGACACGAATGGTAGTTGCTAAGGACTGGCGAGGGGAAATGGGAGATGTTGTTCCACCAGATCTAAAGTTTCAGTTACAGAGGAGCCATGAATTCTATTAAAGATCTGTTCTAAGCATAATGCCAACCTATATTCACAAAAGGCTAATATGCAAAGAGTTCCCTCAGGAGTTCGACCAGGAGACAGAGTTCGATCGATTGCTATGACATTTGCTGACCACCAGGGGGTGGCACAGAATGAAGGAAGGCGCCGGCCAGCAGCCAGAAGGCCCTGATCAGCCCTGATTGCCAGCCAGACCTAAGGACCCTACCCATGCATGAATTTATTGCACCAGGTACCTAGTAGGTACTGTATTATATCCTTAAAATTTGTTAAGAGGTTAGAGCTCATGTTAAGTTTTTTGTTACCTAAATATTTTGAATAAGTGTTGTGCTATTCTATTTGAAGCCAAGAACAAATGAAAATGTGTACTTGATCAGAATGATCAGATAGAAACTAGACCTCCATGAACCCTCAGAAAGCAAAGGAGTTGCTGTTACCATCTGCAATCTGCCATCCAAAATTAGCTTGATCTATAGATTTCTGTAAAACACAAGATAATTAATCAAGTTTCTTAGAAAAGAAGGAAATATGTAAAAACAAATAGCATTAATGTTTTGAATAATGTTGTGAAACCTCCCCAAATAGTGAAGTCTCCAAGGTACAAGGATAGACTGCCCATTGGTCCAGCCACCTGACTAGGAGTGTGCATTCCTGACTCCTCACTCCTGTGCTGTGCTGCTCATAGGACAGATGGGCCTGCAGATAAATGCCAATTTGTGTTCCCTCAGGAGCAGGGCTGCCACACAAGTGCCACAAATAGAGAGAAGAGAGAACTGCAAGGGGGGCACTTTTGTGAAGTTGCCCTAGAATTAGGTTATAAAGAAGGAAAGTGAAACAAGGAATGGCCATGAAGAGGAGGGGGAGTATGTCCAGAAGCCTGGAGGTCTTCCAGCAGTCAGCTTGACCTTAGGCGCCCTTATCAGATCTGCTGGGAGGGCAAAACATTGTGCTCAGAGGATGGAGGATGGGGAATCTGAGGGGAGAGATCTTCCTATATAATAGAAGGGTAATATGCAAATTGACCAAATGGCAGAACAACTTACCGGTCACTATGACATGCACTGACCACCAGGAGGCAGATGTTCAGCCAGAAGCCAGGGTCATGGCTGGTGAGAGCAGTGATGGTGGCAGGAACCTCTCCTGCCTTTGCAGCAGCTCTAAGGATGTCCCATTGGCGGCTTAGGCCCACTCCCAGCTAAGCCGTCAATCAGACATCCACTGAGGGCTCCCATACTGCGAAAGAGTGCAGGCTGGGTTGTGAGACCTCCCCACCCCCAGAGAACAAATGTAGTGTACCTGGCCTCTAGTCATTAAATAATACACTACCAAGAGTGATAAATAACACAGTAACAATCCTTTATTTAGCATTCAAAATATTGATTAAGCGAACTGTGTTTGTAGCTGTCATGTCAAATCTTTTTCAAGGGGTAAGTGGCAGCAAATTAGATAAACAAAAACAAAAGCATGGACATATAAAGAAGGTAAGTAGTGAGAGAGGACATTAATACACAGAGCAGTGGTGTCTCAAGTTTTCTATCAATATATATGCTGTGTCCTAGAAACTGATACCTACTGACCCTAAAGACCACCATCACTAGTAACTTTAGTTATGATAATGGTACTAGACACTAGGTCATAGCTGCTGAGCAAGTGGAAAATACACTAAGAAATGCTTTGTGGCCAATTAAACATATCCTATATTTTAAGTATACCAGAAACAGAACTGGAAAGAGTGGAGTGTTCCCGTGGCCTAGATATGTTCACTGGGAGTTTCACAAAAGTGTTGATCAAAGATCTTTTTTCCCTTTATTAAATTCCACAAGATTTGCTTCTCCCTGTTCCATTAGCTAATTTGCTAGGTCTCGCCTGCCTTCCCAGGAATGCAAATCGCCTTCCCCCAGCCAGGAAGGGCACAAGCACACGGATTTCTCCTGCAGACTCCTGTTCCCTCTGGACCAGCGGGCATTTCTCGGTCTTTTAAGCTGTCATGTGCGTTCCCTGGGTATCCCATCTGTTAAATGAATTAGCCGTCTATTGTTCTGACTTGGAGCTGTGCGACCTGCCGGCTCGGCTTGGCATTTTCTACCATCCACAGGTCCCCATCCATTACCCGGTGTGCAGCCTGGGTCCTTGTGCTGTAAATCATCCAAGGTCCCTGGCTGCCCTTTTTCCTTCGGCGGAGCTGGGTGCCCTGCTCAGAGAGCATTCACTGTAGTTACATCAGTTCAGCCACAGAGAGCCTTGTTTGAGGATCCACGTGGTGTTTGGCTCTAATTGATTTAAACACCCATTTCCTTTTCTCTGAGTCTATCACAGACCTATAAACACCTGTGACATTTCAAATAAAAGTGCAAAACCTATAACTGTCTACTTATGACACCTCAGATCAGTCAGGAATACATTTATGCTCATCACACGTGAGTAAGGTGGGCAAAAGATATATATGAAAGATGAGAGAGAGAGAGAGAGAGAGAGAGAGAGAGAGAGAGAGAGAGAGAGAGAGAGAGAGAACTAATATTATGATGCCCCTTGCTCTTTGCAGTATATTGAGCGAGGCCTTCCTCCTGTCTTCTCCTACAGACTCTCTGGTTGATTTCATCTAGGATTTTGTCATTTTCACCTTGATTTGGGCTTTCACCTGGTTACATTCCTCATGCCCTCCATAGGCAAAGGTCAAAAGAGCTTCTAAGTATACTAGTAAGTCAGGGCTCATTCTGAGCCAGTCTCTGCTCCAGGAATGTGACATGCTGTGATATGCTGACAGCACATTCCCTTTATGAGGCTGGCAATATGGCAGTGTAGACATTACAGATGGCGACACTGAGGCTGGGAGAGACAGGACACACTCCCATTGAGGGCTGGGTGAAGCTTCACTCGGTATTCAGTTGCAGAAGCTGTGCTCTAAACCACAGTTTACATGGATCTGCTTCCAGAAAAGAAGCCAGAATGAGGCATACCTTGAGTCCACAGGACTCTGATCCTTCTGCCCTAACCCTGAAAGTCAGTAGGCTGGTGCACTGGTGTTATTTACTAGTATCTCTTCCCTGCCTGTAACTTGAATTAGGCCCCAAACACTGTGATGTTAATCAGACTAGTTCACATCAAAATGCTTTTTTACTTGGTATTGATTCATCTAATTACCATGTCTTAATTGACAATAGTGTATCAATTGAGAATACAGAATGGGGGTGGGGGAGAGATGCCATTGCAATTGTATAAGCTTCATCCAATCTTCATAGCACGATATGCCATGAAGTAATGTAACAGGCATTGTTGCAGGATGGTCAGCAGGGAAAATGGGTCCCCTGCGTAGCTGCAGAAAGCTCACTCAGATCAGCAGGTGAAAACACGTCTCTGGAGAAGTGAGCTGGGGAAAAGAGGAGAAAGAACAGGGCAGAGTCCAGAAAGAAAGTAACTCACTCAGGCTGGATTATGATGCAGACACTGTGAGACATGGTGCTTGTAGATCCTTTAAGACAAATATACATTTTGATTTGAAAAAGCCCATGGAACGGTCTCTAAAGGTTACACATTTTTAACTTCCAGGTACACTGGTCTCCAGGAGCTGCTCTGCAATTCAGCAGTGGTGATGGCTGCTGATAACGGGTGAGGAGTGCCAAAGGGCTGTGTTTGCCAGGACGGGGAACATGGACTCCGGCTGGTAGTGATGGGGACCAAATTGGGCTTGATGTCATCATGTTTGCTTTCTAGAAATATTTCTCTCAGAGCTCTATAGAGGAGCTCAGTAATATTGGAGGCAGGGCACTCAAACATATAACACACCCATGCACACCTATGCATCAACTGTGGTCTTACACAACTCACATATGTGGACACACGTCACATATGTGCACACACATATACGTGCATGTTACACACAGTGCGCACACTGCACATGTGTGCATATACACACTTGTACACACATGCTTACATAGCTGGTCACAGTAATGCAGAAGAAAAATTATCGAAGTCATTGCAAAATACAGTTTCTGTGGTTTTCAAGTAGAGGAAGTTTAAAAAATTCTTCCCTGGGAGATGTGTAAGAGAAAGTATTTTAAGAAATAAAGGGAAGACAATAGGCGATGCACACTGTCCCAACTGGACTGGTCCCAGGGGCTCCTTGTTGCTGCTGTTGCTTCATTTTGGGAGCTAACACTCATTTTTGTGGATGATTCACTGACCTGAGAAACACCAAGTGTCTGTTTCAAAACAACTGCAATTGCTTTCTTTTTTGTCCACATGAAATTATCATCGAGCTTAAGATATTCAGAGTATATAAGCCTTAAAGTAATTCTGTGTGTGTGTGTGTGTGTGTGTGCGCGCGCACGCGCCAAAGTAATAAACTCCTGTAAATCGAAAGAAGAAATGCCATTTCAAACTCACTCCTAGAATTCCTTCTGTAATGCTGTGGTTCCATAATTGTACCTTGTTTTAAATTCATATGTATTCATTTCATAAAAATAGTCTATATTTTATACTGATAAATTTATCAATAGAAAAAAGATACCACACAAAGATATAAAAAATTACCTGCCAAAATAATGATTTATGCTGGTTTTGAAGCTTCCTCTCTATTATTCATGTGCATAAATGTTTTTTTTTTCCATTTTGACATTTACTTCACATTATAAAAATGTGTTCCTCTGTGCCAATGTCTTCATTTGAATAGCAGGTAGGGAGGTATGGACTGGAAGCAGCCCTGCCAGGCTCTGTGCTTGCTGACATGATAGATCAGAGGGGGCAGGCGGGCCTGCAGCCATCAGGTGAGGCAACAGGTCAGACAGAGCTCAGACTTGTGGTGGAGATCAGTATGTGAATGCCTACCTTTCCAAATGAATGGCAGCACACAGGGTTATTTTATTATTTTTGTTATTTTTTTGTTATTTTTTTACTAGCATCATATTTATTTGACAGATCAAAGGCAACATATTGCCACTAATGTTAAATTGGAAAAAAACACACAATTATTTCAGCTGGGAAGAAGCTGTCAGGCAAAGCAGAACTTGAGGAGACAGTATCTGTTCCTTACTTTTGTTTTCCTATGTGAATCTTCAATGGTTCTAGATGTGTATTACAATAGAATGGAAATCTCCAGAGACACCAAATTCAACAAGCACTGAAGATCAACTTTGGGTCTGCAGTCTAAACTCAAGCAGGTAGGAAGTACGTAGAGTCTGGAAATGCTGACCTAGGCAGCAATGGGGATGAAGGACAATTGGTCCTCTGGGAGCAGGAGAGGCATGGGGAGGGGTGAGTGGGAGAGATGGGAGTCACTGCTGAGAAGGAAAAGTCTGGATCTTTAACCCAGAGGAGTTCTTGTCCTTTCCAGGTCCGGAAGCTCAGGTTGGAATTGCTGATGGATCTTTTCTGGGGACCACACAGTATGTTCATCCCGTCCATATGGAAGACAACCATAGCATATATTTTTCTTACCAAAGCCCCATCACCAGCACCAGGCCACAGAGAGTCTGCTGGAGAGGAGACTGGCAGGAGTGTGCACATGATAGCAACCTGCACAGACAGGTATTTCTCCCCAAACAACATTCTAGGAAGCAGATGAATGAGAACAAGATAACCTCCAAACCCTTGGTCTATGTGACTCCAGCCCCAAAACAGACACAAAGTGAGGGTGGTGCTATCTGACACATATTTGTTTCTGAGACCCAAGCAAAAAAAAAAAAAAAAAAAAAGATTCAGGATAGAAATCAGAGGGGTTTGTGGCTAAAGTCTGTTTTCTTCACACTGGAGTCCATGGATTGAGATTTATCCTTACTCTAAATACCTAAATAAAAGGCATGCAAGGTAGTGTTGGAGATTTCATATGTGATTGGGTGTTTGAAGAGGGCAGGTGATGGGGCTTTGATAAGAAAAAATAACTAGACACACAGATCAGATAAATAATAGTGTCATACCAAGATGACCACAGACCTAAAGTTGATCTTCAGTAATAGTTGAGTTTGGTGTCACTGGAGATTTCCATTCTAATACACATCTAGACTCATTTTTACTATTTTTTTAAATTGCAAGGTATTTTTTTAAAAAAACAATAATTTGACATTTTGATGCACATTTGAATTGATTACAAAAGCATCATGCCCTCTAGTATTAAAGATGCCTGAAGCCAGAACCAGCCCTCCCACCTTCTTTCATCCCACCTTCTGTCAAGAAAGAATCAGTCTGTACATTTTTAAACCTTTGAACAAAGACACACAAATGCATAATGCTATAATATTCAAATACTTTTCCAGCACAAGCTTGCAAATCTATTTTCAGTGTGATCTGATATTTGGCTTCTTGAAAGAAATATATAAATAACAAATTGACTAGGCATAGATATTTATCTTTTGTCTTGACATATGCAAAGCAATATTTTTTTAAAGTAATAAAAGGCCAGACTGAAAGTTAAACTATGAAGATGTGACATTTGAAAAAAGATGCCCAAATAGTGGATGACCATAAAAAATAAACTGTGTTTTCCAAACACTGGGAGACTAGGAGGGCTTGCTTTGAGATACCCCCAGCCTTTAAAAAAAATTTTTTTTAGGTGTGTGTGAATTGATGCTCCAGGTCCAGAAGTTGACATTTATTTAGCCATCCTGGCCACTTTTATGAGTATAATTGATCACAAATCTAAACTAGGGCAGGAAGGCTTTCAAATTGCCAATCAGCCCCCTGTCAAGCAAGGGTGTTTCTCTGTGTGCAAGGTTATTCCACTGTGTTCTCTCCCAAGGGAGGATAGAGTCCTGTTTTACCCACAAGAAAAAAAAATTAAGGAAACACTCTTCCCAAGATAACTGAGGAACAGGCCTACCAGGTAAAAATTTAGCCCCACCCCTGAAAGAGTGGTCCTTCATTCACTGAGAGATGCTGCCCTTTAGCCAATAGCATTCTGTTAAGACTGGCCTTTGAACCCCACAGGCTGGGCTTTGGGGAAGTTCCCACAATGGAAACCCACACATTCAGGTGGCTTTCCCTATCAGAAGCCAACAGATCTCCCATTCAATGGCATTCGGAAGCCAGGAGAGCAGATCTGTGTGTAGCTTCCACCAAGATGGCAGCAGATTGAAATTCCTTAACCATCAGTGCTCCTTGGTCTCTGGCAGACTTTCCATCAGCATGCATGGGAATGGAAGAGAGATTGGGACCTGGAAGGACTCTATGCTGTCTATTCCCTCATGGGGGAGATGGAAGGGTATTCCTGCACAGGAAGAGAAAGAGAAAGGAAGTGTCCCCAGACATACAGAGCAAGTTTAGATTTGGACACCAGAAGGGATCAGTTTCAGCAAAAATAATTCATTTGAGTCATCAAATAATTTTTATTCTCTGAGTTTTATCATCTGTGTTTCAAAGTCCAGGGAGCCTAGAGAGGCAAAGCAAGGAAAGATCACGCTCATCCAATAAGGGGTGCTCAAGGTGAAAGCCAGCTGCCACCATGTGCACATGGACTCTTATCAGCATTTTCACACCAAACAGGGTTTCCCATGCCAAATCCGTCTCTGCATTGTCAGCCTCGAGGAGACCATGCTGACATAAAATATCTTGGTAAAGATGAGATAACCAACCAATTGTTTTTCATGGTTTAGCCAACAAACTGCCTTTCATGGTCTTTTCTTTCTTTCTTTCTTTCTTTCTTTCTTTCTTTCTTTCTTTCTTTCTTTCTTTCTTCCTTCCTTCCTTCCTTCCTTCCTTCCTTTCTTTCTTTCTTTCTTTCTTTCTTTCTTTCTTTCTTTCTTTCTTTCTTTCTTTCTTTCTTCCTTTCTACCTTATCTAGCAATTTTGACACAGAGATATTATAGGCAGAAATATCTGTAAAACCTTTGTAAATATTTAAAAATTGAAAAGGAACCCTAGTGTACTGCTGGTGGGAATGTAGACTGGTGCAGTTACTGTGAAAAACAGTATGGAATTTCTTCAAAAAATTAAAAGGAATCTCCCATTTGACCCAGTAATCCCACTTCTAGGAATATAACCCAAGAAATCAGATACACCAATTAAAAAAGATATATACACACCTATGTTCATAGCAGCACAATTTACAATAGCTAAGATTTGGAAACAGCCTAAGTGCCCATCAGCAGATGAGTGGATTAAAAAACTGTGGCACATCTACACAATGGAATACTACACTGCTGTAAAAATGAAAGAACTCTTACCATTCACAACAGCAGGGGTGGACCTAAAGAACATTATATGAAGTGAAATAAGACAGTTGGATAAAGAGAAATATCACATAATCTCACTATTTGTGGAATATAATGAACAACATAAACTGATGAACAAAAATTGATCCAGAAGCGTCAAACAAACTGTCAAACCTCAGAGGGAAGGCAGGGGAGAATGAAGGGAGGGTGTAAGAAATCAATGAAAGGACTTGTATGCATGCATAAAAGCATAACCAAAGGACACAGACAGTTGCCTGGTAAAGGCATGTACTGGGGGGTAAGAGTGGCCAGGGAGAGGTCAATGGGGGGAAAAGGAGACATATGTAATACTTTAAACAATAAAGAATTTAAATTAAAAAATAAGAATAAATAAAAATTGAATATCATTATTGTTGTCTTATTGGAAAATATTAATTGCCAGTATGGTGGGCCCTCTTATACTGGTGTTTTTACTGTCCTGCAGTTGACTTACTGCTGTAATTGCTTTTTTAAAAAAAATATATATTTTATTGATTTTTTATAGATAGGAAGGGAGAGAGATAGAGAGCTTGAAATGTCGATGAGAGAGAAACATCAACCAGCCGCCTCCTGCACACCCCACACTGGGGATGAGCCCGCAACCAACATACATGCCCCTGACTGGAATCAAACCTGGGACCTTTCAGTCTGCAGACCGACGCTCTACCACTGAGCCAAACCAGTTTCGGCTGTAATTGCTTTTAAGTACTGGCACACTATCTACTAGTATACTTCGTAATAAGTGTATGTTTGGCCAATAAAGGAAGGAATTAGGTGCCTAGACTTCTGTCTCATGGGTATGTTCTATTGCTGCTGAAAGCCCAGTGATTCTGTCTGGATGGCTTCTTCCTCCATTCTGAAGAGTCAGAGGCTGTAAGTTGGCGTGACCTGTAGGCAAGCTGGCACACAAGGACCTTCATTGACAGCCTGTTGGGTGCAACCCTGGCTGGTGGAAGTGTTAGTTACCTAGAGAAGAGAACTGACACTTCCACACAGGGTCTGGGTAACAACCAGGTGGCTACCTGGCACAGCAAAGAGGACCAAGGCTGTAGGAGGCTGGGGGCAGAAAGGTGAGCTCTCTAAATTCCAGGTGGAAATGCCTTTACCTGCAGGATGTTCTGAGATGTTCCATGCACACCTTTTGGCTCCATTTTGTACACTTTTAGATAGGGGCATTAAAGGGATATTCAGCTATTGGCAAATATAAAACAGCTCATTAGGAAGAGAAAGAGCTACATGGTTAGGAGAAAAGTTGCCTAGGAAATTCAATGCCAACTCCATCTGGGTTTTACCCCATCACAGAGTTACACAGGCTATTCCCAGAAGATAAATCAGAGCTACCAGGCAAGTTTAAATTAAATTTAACATCCAAGCAGTGTGTGTGTGTGTGTGTGTGTGTGTGTGTGTGTGTAAATTTTTTAAACAAACATTGTTGTGTGTCTATAAGACCTAGAATCACCCACCAGACCGTGTTCTCCTGAATTGATTGGAGGGAAGCACATGGCATATTTTAGGCAGATTTCTATCCAAACTCCTAGCAATTAAAAAAAAAAAGTTACACAATGGGGGTAAACTTCCATTGAACCTAATGATTCATTTCCAAATTATGACACAACCAGGGGATGTTTCTGGAATCTCTTACAAAGATCTCCAGCTTCACATTTTCTGGGAAGGGCTTCTTGCTTTTATTCCGAAACCCTTTCTTTTATGTTTAAAATTTAAAAGGGAGAGGAGGATGTTTTCTAATGAATTGAAACATTATTTCACTATTGATTCATACTCAAAATCATGTGCTGCTGACTTAAATAGAGGAGCAACAAAGGAGGAATAGAGAGAATGTCCTTCGCAGCAGGCATGTGCTGTCAGTGGCCTTTTTTTTTTTTTGAGAAGACACCAGCGATGAGCCCAGGATCCTTCATTCCTCTTCCTCTCTCCCACTTGAAGGTCACTGCTGTAAGACAAAGACAAAAAGAATAGCCCCCCCCCCTTCCTGCCAAGGTCCCTGTCCCCTCAGCCCTGGGGTGCCCCCACTCCCTAGGTCCCCACGGGCCATCCTATCACTTCCCACCACCAACAGGGTCACCTCAATGCCTGGCTGTCTCCTGAGGCCTGCTGTTCAGGATGAAGGAGAAATTCAGAGCTGTTGAATGATGATAGGGGCAGTGAATTAAAAAATAATAATAATAAGTGCCAGAG
The DNA here is from genome assembly GCF_964339955.1 of Pipistrellus hanaki. Lineage (NCBI taxonomy): Eukaryota > Metazoa > Chordata > Mammalia > Chiroptera > Vespertilionidae > Pipistrellus > Pipistrellus hanaki. The sequence goes on along the minus strand of NC_140506.1, from coordinate 24,042,989 downwards.
ACAACAACAAAATAAAAGGTGGGGCTGCTGTGGGAGAAAATGGTTCCTGAAGAATGTGAGAAAGATAAATAGGGCCCCTACTTTGTTTCATTGTCAGGATCACTCTGGGGTTATTTGAAGCTCTTATTTATGCTCTGTAAGCAGAACAATACGGGAGAAGAAATGATTAAATACCAGCTCTGTGAGCAGCAGACATCTCATTGTGGCATTGGGCTCACCACTGGGTGGTTTTGATAAAGGCAATATGAGTTGATAACTGATACAGTTTGCCAGGGAGTCATCTGGGGCTGCTGACAGCTCCAGTGCTTTAATAAAATCATTAGAATGTAAATGTTTTTATTGCAGAATAAAGAGCCTCCAGCGAAGTTGACACTGCTCTCTCTCTGCTGAATGGGGGTGCCGATTAGCATTCAAATGATATCATGATAGGCTGGTTATCTTTATTAAAATTTTTCAAATCGAGTCTTCATTTTGCATGATTGAGTTTTAAACAAATGCAATATCCAGTCGGCTGGCGAGCTGGCCTGAACACTCCTGAAATAATTAAAGTGTTCCTTTTATTTTTTTTAAACATGTGTTTCATAAGAAATGAATTGGATTTGCTATTTTAATATGACAATATCTAGTTAGCTTTGCATAAAAACAGGGATGTTATAGCATAATTATTGAAAGTGTACAGCTTTTAAACATATGTTTCATAAAGCTGAATTCAATTTTCTGAAATATGACAATACCAGTCACTTGGTGAAGATAGCTTGATAATTGATTGAGATCAATCCTGGAAGTCTTCGTAATTGATGATTGCCCATGGTGTTCATTCCTGGTATTTCCAAAGGAAGGAAGTCTTTTTTCCCCCACTGAACATTTCACACCTATTCCAACTCTCCTGGTAGAAATGGCTCAGTACATCCTTTGATTGCAGGCACTTGTCCACAGAGGCATTCATTACCCAGAAAAAGCTAAACCATCATTAAAAGCCAAGAAGTCTTGGTGGATATGAGCAAAGCAACATTGTCTTGTGGGAGAATCAGTTAATAAATAAATGACTGATAGGGTCCATTTCCCTTGACACCTCTAGTCATTCCTTTCCCTGAGTCTGGGTATCTTTTCTCTTCAAAAGTCACATTGTGTTACAAACTCAACCATTGTTGGCAAGATTAACATGGGAAGTTCTTGGTTACAAAGAGTTAAGAAAATCCAGAATAAATATTACTTTAAAAAAGGTGTCCCTGAATGACCATAGTAGGGCTGACTTCATTTAGGGGTGACATTGGAGACCTGACAAAGCCTGGTCTGTTTGCTTTGTAGAGTGGAAAAGGGGTCTGACTCACTTCCTTGTACTTGAGTTTTATTTTGCCCCCCCCCTTTTTTTCTGTGATAAAGACTTTGAGAAAAATTATAGCATATTTTGTTAACTTATACTAGCAGACTCTTATTTTGTAATGATATCCTGATATCCTCTAGCCAGGGTATAAATTATCACTCAAATGGGTTAAATTGATAGGCAAACATCATATTGGTTAGTGTGATTAACAGAGCTAAAGTTAATGCAGATATGATAAGTTTAGAGTTTAAAAACTTTGACATTAGATTCTGAATTGCCATAGATACCATACCTCAATTTTTCTAAGTCATAATTTAAATTAGGCATACAGTATAATATTAAACTTTGAGGGAAAATTGAAACAAACATTTTTATCATTGAGTCACTATAATAGAGATGGATGTTGGTGATCAATGCAGAAAATAATTCTTTCACAAGATACTTAAAATGATAGGTTAGCAGTGGAACTGTAGTCATTATAGAACAGTTCTGACTATCATTGCAAAGGTCAGAACCATGTGCCCACAAAAACAACTTGTAACCTTGCCTGCAAGAACAGCTAGCATGGTCATTTTGCTGTATCAGCTTTGGAGAGAAAACAAGGGCTAGAAAGTAAAAGAGTTACAGAAAAGTCTGGATTGAGAAAGTCTCTGAGGCCACCACTCCAAGAGAGCACTCCAACACATAGGCAACTCAAATGTAGACTGAGAAACAAAGCTCTGATGTTAGAAAGTAGAAAATGACCCTGCTCCTAAAAGTTTGTAATGAAGGAACTAGAAATTGAAACATAAACCACAACTTTCTAAAACAGGCTGAGTATGACTTGCAAAACAGATAATCTGCAGTAAAACAATATAATTGCAGATCACCTGCGCTAACGTTCCTAACCCCAGTGTTCTGTGTATACTTATGTTTTCTAAAGTAAGACCAGTGATGTTCCAGCAACACCTAGTGCCTTGCCAAGATACCCTATGAATGACTCCACTTCTTTGAATTTTATTAGGTTTATATGTAACCTTTCTTAATAAGCCTTATCTGAGACACTCCAAGTGTCCTGTGGTGTCTGATGTCCCTTGCTACAGAAAGTAGCATACCTAACTCACCTAATTCACTATTGGTGGCTTTTGACTGATGGTCAGTGGTGCAAATCCTATTTTTGGTAACCTTAATTCTTCTCATTTCTTAGAGCTTTAGGGAAGGGAAGATCCACAAATAAACTGAAATTTAAAAGGCATCCTCTGACACACGGGAGAAGAGAATTACCCTATGGCATGTCAGACTCCTGTGGTCAAATTGTCCCCTGACTGAGTGGCGACAAGCACTGGTACACTCTAGGTGGGTGGATAAGTTGTGGGCTGTCATCATTAACTGTGGGTGGGAGTTATTTCTCTATAAGTGTTCTCAGTACCTGACAGAACACTGTTAATTCTTGATGGAGCCCCTTTTGAGAGCTGAGTACTCAAGTGTGTTGTAGATTATGCTCAATATGTGAAGAGCTCCCTGCCTTCCAGGCCACAGATAAAATAACTAGAGGCCAGTTCTTGGTGTCCATACTGCCTGTAGGTGCAGTATGAATGAGAAGACCAGGTTAGCCTAGATTTTAGCCTATAGGTTGTAAAATAACTCACCAATAAATGAATAAAATAACAGAGAAAGAAAGATGTCTCATGTTGTGAAATGGATTGACTTAACTATTGGCAATTTCTTTATCAGACTGTGTACCCACATGGAGCATTTAATAGGTGTCTACCTGATTGACGCTATACTATCCCCATCACCTGGTTTACCCAATCAGGCTCTTAAATGTATACTTATAGTTCTTAGTTCTAGTAGCTGTGTCTTTTCTTCTTTTTTCAATCAATTGACTTTTATCTGGTCAACTTTTGAGAGCTGAATTTTATGGCCCTTTTTTAATATTGACCACCAGCTGAGTTAATAGCAGTTCATATTTAAATTAGAGGGTTTTGTCACAAATGTTTTTGGGTGACTTACTTTAAAGTGGTTATTTTATACTTTTTGAATCTTTATATCAGTGATTTTGTTTTTTAAGTAAATAAAGTAGTGAATGAAAACATCAAGAAATAATCCACCTGTCTCTTACCTGCATCAGAATTTTATGTTTTCTATATTTGGAATTTCTCAGTGTAAAAAATTATGGTAACTGCATGATCTTTATCAATGCTATTTTTTTTCCAGTTTTCTTAGACTGTGATACCTTAAATTGTTCATTTTCAGGGTACAATTAAATATTAGGTGAAAACATTTTGTTGCCAGAGAATAAAATAAAGTAAAATGAGCATTACATGGCCTGCTGCTGATCATGTCCATAATTTGAAGAGCATAGGGATTCTGCTCTGACCCCTGGTATAAAGAGAGACAGAGACATGGAGGAAAGAAGGCTTCCAGAGTTAAGAACCTCTCTTCAACAGAAAAGCTAACTATTCCCTACAGAGTATTTTATTTGCACAAAGGCCAAGTGATCTCAAAATGATCCACAGTATTTAACTTGACCACAAAGATTTGAATTCTCAGCATCATCCACTGATATGAGCTGATGCAATATTTTTCTCTTGCAATTCTATGGGTATGGAATACCCTACTAGGATAGCAAGCCCACACCAGAGCTCCTTATTCAGAAGGTACCAGGTGAATTGGTGCATATATGGGTGAGTTGGGCTAGAAAGACCATTAATTTTTGTCAACTCCGAGAACTTATAGTGATATTGAATTAATGGTGATATTAAATATGAGCTGCAAATGCTGTTCACCTCATGTTTTATTTTAGCTAATGTTGGTGATTTGGTCCTGTTCTTTTAACCCCAGGTTGGAAGAAGTTAGATGCCACACGAGCTGTGCACCTGGCCTTTGAAGGTGAAAATTGAAGGCAAGGGAACTTTATATGCTTCCCTATCTTAAGGAAAGACAACCCATAACTCATTGCAATCTCTCTTTTTCTGTCAACACACATGATTACCATACATTTGCGTTTAAAATTAGGATGTATAACCATGTGCACACTGTACATGTCCTGCCCCATTGTGAGAAAGACTCTAATGTGAAAAGCCCAAGCCTCCCACCTGAGCCCTGTGCCCACTGCAAACAAGTATCAGATTTTCCATATTGATATTATCAAACTTTGGGAGTCTCAGTAGTGACAACACCATACAAATTGTCAAGGGAAAGAGGAAGTGTTTGGTTTTTATTCTTTTTTCCTCTCTAGCAGCTGGACTTAGAAAAGAAGACAGGCATGAAATTTGCGGGTAGATCTGTTTCAACAATAGCAAGAACTACCGATTGTGTAACCTGATTTCAACAGGGGATTTCTCTTTATCTTAATAACTAGTGAAATGGGTGGACCTCAAATTTCATTTCAGTTTGGAAACACGCCCAACATTTTGGAGATGTTTATTCCAAACTCGGCCAACTATATAAACCTCTCCAGGCTCTAAAATCTTTCTGGGAATTGCACCAAAGGATATATTTTTTTTGGTGAGATTTCTAATACTTCCGGCTTCTGGAACAGCCTCCATCTAAATCCTTCAGTAATTCAGCATCTAATCCAGACCACAAGAAAGAGCACAGGCAATTCTGGAAAAGAAAAATAATGAACCTGTAAGAACTTATGTCTAAATTTCAGATAAAGTTTCAAGGGAGCCTTAACTGTATTCAAAGTAGGCATCTCTTTTTCACAGATTTAGTTAGGCTCTTTTTTTAGGTTTTGTGTATTTTAATCTCTAAGCACAAAATAATATGTCTCAACATGGCCAGGTTCTTCACAATAAGGAAGGCCATGGGCAGGTAGAAATTGTAACATTCAGGTTCTCCCCCCACCCCTTTTTTTTTTCTAAGTGTTTCTTCATCTTCTGCAGTCTTCCTCCAGTTCCAGAGATAAGAAATTCTATCAAGCTTTACCCATGCCCCAGGAAGCTCACTTTGACATGTGGGGAAGAAATATTAAGGAAGTACCCTGCATGTGAGTCACTTCCCATGAAAGCCAAGCTCCTAATTGTATCCAAAGATGTGAGAATGTTGAAAGTGTGAAGCCGCACAAGCACGAATGAAGATGGAATTTGCATCACTGGAAGTAGCAAGGAAAAAAACATCTTGCATAAGGCAGCGATGGATCACTGGAACACAACCTGAAAAACTAGACTTTATCTTGAAGCATGTGAAGAATATGGGGCTGTGCAATCCATGGGAATTAGCAAGAGAGAGAAACTCTAGATGAACTAGGGGTGTGGAGAGAGAGTGGGCAACCCTGAGAGCCACTAGTCAGTTCCAGGGAGACTGGCCTCCTGGGGATCTCTGAGTTGAGGGACTGCAGAGGATTGATTCAACTATTATTGCTTCTACCCAGCCCAAAGACTGATAAACTGTTGAGCATTAAAGTGGGTAGAAAGTATAGATTCAAAAGCTTATTCTCTACCTATGATCCTGGGGAAATCAGCAGGGTGTCTCAATGTAGATGAAGCAGGAGAAACTTGGGAAAAGACACCCAAAGAGTGCAAATACACAAGGAAAGGAAAAGAAGGCTTCACCTCAATACTCTTAAACCAATTGACACGTGATGATAATGCATCTAGAAAGTAACTTAATATATTCATAGTCACTTTGGACTTGAAAAAAGTACAATGCACATTTACAAACATGGACTCAGAAAAGCCTTTGATTCATCTGTGTTTAAGAAGAAATGTCTATAAATTTTGAGTCTGGAATTTCAGTTCAAGTAATATAAATAGAATTTTTAATTTATACATTTGTTTCGTCAGTCATAAGCATTTCTGAGAGCCTCTTCTTCCACCTGCAGGTGATCAGGCTAGGACAATAACAGAAAATAAAGGCAAATAATTAATACCTAATACCGATGTTCTTGAAAAACAGAGAGGAGAGAGACAAGTAAATGCAAGACAGAGTCACAGGGATCTCTGATGTCCTGTAAAGATCTTTAAGGGGTGTTGTCCCAGCTATGAGGGGGGAGGAGAGGAGCATCTGGTTGGAGATTATTCACTAGCCTAGTATATAAGGATACATGATTTCCCTTGTACTCTAATCACTTGTGAATTCTGTTTATTCCTCCCAACATGCTACAAGGTAGAGAAGATAATATGACCTTTATGGCCACCCAGATACCATAGATGATAATAACTTTCTTATTTGCTTTAAATTTCCCTTTATATTGTAGTCAAATATATTCAACATAAAATTAGCACACAATCTATTTTGTCCAGTTTTGCACAAGATTCAATAAGCAAGTTTCTATTAAAAAAAAAAAAAAAAAAAAAAAACAAGAGAGAAAAAGAGAATCACTAGGATTATAGCAAAATCTAGTGGAGAGTTGATGTACAATGTCTGTTAATTGTGACAATAATTGCTTTAGTTTTTATTTAATGTCTACTCAAATGCCTTACTTGGTATCAGAGACACAATGAACTTAAAATTCCTTGTTAATTGAAGTTTTCAAGATACCTTCTTCTTCTTCTTCTTCTTCTTCTTCTTCTTCTTCTTCTTCTTCTTCTTCTTTTTTATCAAGAGTTCCACATTGGGGACAGATCCTTTTAAAAGGAAGGACATTGGGCAGCAGGATGTACAGACATCCGTTTTTAATTCATGTCCTTTTAGTTGCATTCACAGATCTGAGGTTTAATTCTACAGGCTTTATTTTTCCCATCTAATGGCTGGGTGTCAATGGATCTGTTGTCCATCTATTCACTGGGACCAGGCTAGTAGCATCGGCTATTCCCATCATGTGATCTTGACTGTGGGTGTCCAAGAGGCAGAAGGGAGAACAAGCTGGAACAATTGTTTGGGAGAATTGGGGCTGGCCCTAGAAGGAGCTTGTGCTACCTTCTTCCACATGTGGATGGCCAATACCCAGGCCACAGATCACAGCTAAACTCTGGGGCCTGAGTGGATGTGGAGGGTGAGAGGTGAGTGTGCTTGGAGGAAGGGAGTGGATTTTGGGGAACAGTGAATGTAGTATATGCACATTCACCCCACCTGCCATAATCCCATTCTTCACCCTCCTGCCCAGTGCTCTGGGGAAATGACTGGGACACAGGACTCCTCCCACATAGAGAGCCAATGTTAAAATCGAACTGAGGATAGAAAGTACACAACTACGAAGCCTCTGGGCCTCAAAGAACACCTATGCTTTGCACAATAAGCAAGTAGGTATACATTTCTCCAGATTAGCCCTCTCTTTGCTGTATCTAATGTTTTCACCCAATTCCTCCTCCCTATTGATGCCTTGGTTTCCATCTTCCTTGGTTATTTTTTTCTTTCTGCTCTCTTTTTTTACACTTTAACTCTCTGAGTTCTGTAAGGTCCACAGGTAATAGATGGATAGATAAGGTAAGCTCCCTGTGGCTCTTCCTTTGCTTATTTTAGGCCAAATTCCACAGGAAATGTCACACAAACATGGCTCCCCACAGCTCACCCCACTGGAGGACACTGGGTGCCTAAGAACCACAGGAGCTCATGGTCCAAAGTTCTCTGCCAAGACCAAGCCTACGCAGTCACAGTTGTATAAATATGATGAACGCCTGGGACTATGGGTCAGCTCCAGATGGAAATTGCTCTGCGGGGTCCCCATGTGAAGAGGCCCTTTGACATCCAAAAATTTTGATTCCCAGAAGTCTGTTCTGCCACTCAACCCTTCTGGCTGCCAGCATCAACCACAGCAACTCATGAGCAAAAAAATAAAAAAGAGAGAAAAGTTTTCTGTTTCATGTTAAAAAGTATAAATATTATATTATTGATTCAGAAAGGAAATGTGCTGAGCGGGAACTCAAAGTGCACAGAAGTGAACCCCAGGGATGGCTTAGGGGATGGGATATAAGAACAGTTTTAGAATGAAAACAGATGTTGTTCTGCACGAAGAAAAAAGAAAAGTTTGCATTTTTTGGTTAAAGCAGCAGCAGGCTAACACCTGGACAAAAGATTTCAAAACGAAAATGTGCAATTGTGTCTATTCTTGAGAATTATGCAGAGGGAGGTAAAAGGTAGCTCCCATTGTGCAAAGTAACAGGATCCACGTGGAGACTGGCCTGGCTCTGAGAGGAAGAAGGCGCACATGCAGCTCTCATTTCGTCTGATGATTGGAAGACAAATGGAAATGAGCGGGCCATTGGAGGAGCAGCTGGGGCATCCATTTCATTTCTAGGCATGCGGCTCCTTAGGCTAAAACACACATCCTGCCTCTTCTCTCTTGCATATTTAAACTCTCCTGTGCTTGTGTCAAGTCAACGAGGCAATTTTTTTTAAGTTTGAAAGATTCTTTGCCTTCACTCATCTGTCACTGCTGTCATCAGTACTTAGAGTATTTCACCTGCGACTTGCAATGTGCTTACTCAGGTCTTTTATCTTATCCATGTCAAATAGTTTGATACTGAGTGTAATTTTGCAAAGAAAAGGATCCCAGGGCAGAGCTTTAAGAGATGGCTCTGTTTTTAACCCTGCTTCCAGAGTGAGATGCAAACACTTCCACGTAACTCATTTGTTTCTCAAGTGAAAGGATTGCTTCTGCTGTCTAAACATGATACAAAGGAACACTTTAGGAGATGAATTTGAGAATCGCCACTTGGCTACCAGACACTTGGGCTCTACTGACCAGATGGTGACCAGATTTAAGCAATCTTAGAGTCTCTTGGCCAATGACTAAATTTCCTGTGCATATTTGCTGCCCATTAGTGTACAGAATTCATACTAGAACTGTGGCTCGGCACATAGGAGCCAAGTTGGCGGTTTAACAAAGAGGGACTAGCTGAAGAACACAAGTCTCTCAGCTGTGAGAAGACTGTTATTTGTAATCTCTCCTCTGCAGTCCTTACCAACACTCACCCAAAGGTAGCCGCTCTCACTGTGGAAAGGAGAGGCATAGCAACCTCCTCTGTCATTTGAACCCACAACTCCTACAGGACTAATGTGGTTCTTTACCCCAGATCCAACCTACAGTAGGGTCAGCATCTGATACCCTTCCACACCCAAGGGGTTGGAAACCCTGATATACCCCCAAAATTCAGGGATAAAGATTTGATATTTTGTAACATAAAACAAAAAAAAGGTTTAAGATAACAAGACTCCAAGTTCTTATGTATTTCTTCAGCTCCTGCAAATTCCAACTTATAATATATGCATGGCTTTTCAATGGAAGTCTGACTTAATAACCTTCTGTTTCATTGGCTTTGCTGATACAATACTGTGTTAATTATTATTCCCAGCTTCTCTCCCTCTTCCCCCACAAGTGAGGATGCCTGAATAGTGCCAGGCTGGTATAGGGTTCTTTTTGCTTCAGCAAAAGCAAGAAGTGACAATGAGCATTCAAGGAGGCTAGGGAGCTGCTCCGGAAGTTCATTAAAGATTAACGAGCCTCATCAACCCCATGGAAATAAAAAGGCCCCTGGCTTTCAATGGGAGTTTTGTGGGTACAGCTCACAAAAGTGCAAGCACAGAAAAGATCTGAGCCCTGGCGGGTCCACGGGTAGGTGGGCACGGCCACATTCAGCAGCGAGTGACCTTTGGGGAAGTGCTCATTTGACCCAACTTCAGAAGTGACCACAATAACCTAACACAAAGAGGAACGTAAATTGGCAGAAAAACACAGTGTAATAGACCCACTCACACTGTGCTCAAGGGGACTCCGGGGACCAGCCAATCCATGTGAGAAGAATAGTACAAGCTAGACGGGCGCCACAAGATTAATCACCACCGCAATGCAGATTTAGCGCGTTAGGTGAAAAGATAAATGTGTAAAAAGCTGTGTCAAAACCCATGGTGTGGCCCACATGGCATTTCAGGGTCAGTAATTGAACTTCACTCTAATTATCCTGGGGAGATAATATTAACTTAGAGTCGAGTGCGAGCCAGCGAGTCCATAACTCATCACTCGATGGGCTGCTCATCGCATTGTGTTATTGAAATATGATGGCTCCATTTTTATCCTGTCATAATGACAACTGATGTGCTTATTTTCTTTCTCTGCGCCTCTAGGGGATGATGAAATAGTAAGCAAACATTCTTTCTGGTGAAAGAGCAGCACTTTATCACGCTGGCTGCAGCTCTGAAACAGCATTGCGAACTCAGGCAGCATTTCCCGGAGCAGAGCTGACCCATTGCTGTACAACCAGGGTAGCAGAGGGCTGGCCAGCAGCGGGGCCCTGGCCCTGCAAGCCTTGCTCTTCTCAATGACTCGAGACCCCTCCTGGCTCAAAAGCATGGTTCTGTTACTCATTTCTTGGGACTCTCAAGCATCCAGGCCTCTTTGATTTACGCTCATCGCAGGGTGGAGTGCTTGGGAACGAATAGAGATTTATTAAAAACTTAACTCTCATTTTATTGCCATGTTTACTGAGCAGACTCCAGAACTCACTGTGTCCCACTTCCTGCAAGGGGCTGGCATTGCAGCTGTGCCTTTAGAATGGAGATCCCCAGCAGCCAAGGTTCATTTCCACCACTTTTATTTGCTTCCCTGGCGATGCTTCTGTTTTCTTCACAGATTTGTATTTGCATTCTCAGAAGCATTCTTAATACATTCTAGACAGATGCCGGAATGAAGGACTCTGCTTCGTAATTTTCAGATAAAGTCTCATGAAATTTAAAATAAACAGTTCTCCTGGTTATTTGAAATGAAGCTAAAGAGCTTATTTCCATGAGTTGGAAAGAGAGTTGGTTCTGAAAGACAGAAAAAGGGGTGAGGAGTGACATGGAAAAAACCAGAAGATCTCTTCAGGGCAGGAGGAAAAATTGAGGGTCGCTATGGGGAACCTGAGCACTGACCTCCTGAAGAGAAGTGTGAAGACAAATTCAACTTCAATTAAGAATACAAGCCAGTGGGGTGCTAATGCCTTTTATGAAAAGGCTGCTGAGAGGATGAGAACCAGGATGGAACAATGAAGGCAGCCCGGCCCCTCCCCAAAGCCTCTCATGACTGGGAAATTAATGGAGATTTTCCTTCTTAGAGACATGATGGTAAATAAAGGCATGCAGAAGCCCCCTTCACTCCCTCTGGACAGTTTGCTATTTCAATTGAGAACAAAAAGCCAGTACAGAATTCAAGATCTCGGGGAAAAAATAGGACGTTTGTCTAAAGTCATCTTCATTTGGTCCTTAACCTTGAAGTGCCCAAGTGTGACCCCTAGAGCAACAGTGTCTGCTCTACTGTGGGATGGGCAGAAGTGAGATGGCCTCCTAGAGGGATGGCTCTCTCAGTTACACATTAGCTTTCATTGTTTGGTCTTCAAAAGAGGCTTCAAGAAAGCCTTCCATGTGAGAGGAAAATCATTTCATGCTGATTGCAGTGGCTAAGAGTAAGGCTCTGAATCACCTGGTTCCTGCTTTCCTGGGCCTTGCCAGAGCACTCAATGAAATGCAGAGCTGAGGTCACATTTTCAGGGCAATTCATGGGACAGACTGAGTCTGACTGACACTGTCTATGCATTTGGAGTTGCTGGGAAGGTAGAGTACACAGGGACTCATTACAATCTGCTTACACCTTCAAAGGTGACAATCAAAGGTCAGGGTTACTGTAGTCTCTCTTCTCAAGTTATCTTGATTCCTGGACTAGATAATCAGAAGGAACTCACTCATTCAAATTGCAGGCACAGGCTTTCTAATGGGGAAATCACAGGAATTTCCATTTTTGGGGATTTTCAGGTCAGTAGGTCACCACCGTAACATAGGAATAAGCACACAGAGCAAAGCATCTGGAAGTTGGAGATAATAACCCCCCAGAGAATTTGGCTTTATTATGGAAAACAAACAAATATACTGGTAGTAACATGGACAACCAGTTCAAATCAGCAAAGTGCACATGGACACCAAAGAGGATGGTACTTCTGAGAAGGAGCAAGAAGATTGGGTATTATAGGGTGTTCATTATACCTGTCCAGGGTGCTCTCCCTCCCCAATCAGACTTCAGGACTTTGCAGTGTTATCCTGGACATCTGAGTATCAAAATGAAGAGATTAGAGGTTGAAACTAAACAAATCTACTCACACAAACTGCCTATCCCAAATAAAGCAGCCTAAAACCATCTCAAAAGTCTGTTGACTCAAATTCTTTTAATAGGTATCTGAATATAATTTTAAAGCATCTACTTTCTTTAGATATGTCCCAGTCAGCTAGGAAGACAAAACAACACCTTAAAAATAGATTACATTTATATATACTAGTACACGAAAGATCATGACAGCCTGGTAAAGCATTACTGTCTATAAAATATTGCACATTTTAAGGGTCCTCATAATTTATGTTTTAAAATTTTCTTTCTATACATTTGCAGTATACCTGGTAAAATGGAAGGTTCTTATGACATTTATAAAAAACAGCTATGATATTCTAGCTAAATGGTATGCAATGTTCTATAAATTATAGTCTGGAATTTGCTCCAATATTCGAGTATTTCTGTGACAGATTTTTCTCCAAGAAAAATCGGAAGGAAATGTGCAAAGGAGTAATCCGTTATAACTGTGTTAAAGGTGTGACTAGAACATAACTCTCAAAATACTTGGGATAGGAAATAGGAGGATATTTATTTGGTGGTTTATTCTACTAAGCCTAGATTTTTTATTTATTTATAAAGACTCTAGTCAACAACCATTGGTGTCTTAATAGATAATATCACACAATATTCTTCAATTTTTCTTCAAGATAACTTTGATTTGTTAACTTAAACCACATCCCTGCCTCCTATCATTGCTTCTCTATGAGGAGCCCTAGTTTTAACTGGGGTCAGGCCACCTGGAGTAAGGGATGTCTCAGTTCACTTAAAACTGAATAGGACCACATGACAGCTTTGGTAAGCAATGTAAGTGTGGTGTGGCAGCTTGGGGCGGGGGGGGAGGGGGATGCGGGGGGTTGTGGGGGGGTCTTATATAAGAAATGGCATATATTCTTGGCATCTTCTTACCTCTTGCTTCCAGCTTTTCTTGATTTGATGACTACCACTCCTCCTGGAACACGTGGTGGGCCCACTCCAGGGATGGAAGTGTAGAGCAGCTGAGTCTCTTATGCCTGCTCCAGATTGCCACCATCCAAACTGTGACATGAGACAGGAATGGGAAAACTATCTGTAAAGAGCCAGAGAAATGATACTTTGGCTTTGTAGACCATGAAGTCTCTGTCACAACCATTCAATTCTACTGCTATAAAAACAGCCATAGTCAGTTAATTAAGCAGTGGGTATGGCTGTGTTCCAATAATATTTTATTTACAAAAAGAGGAAGGAGACTAGTCTTGCCCCATAAGCCATAGCTTGCTCACTCTAAATTAAATAAATAAAAATTAATTCCCTAAGCTCAAGCAAGAAGGACCCCCTGCGTACAAAGTTCCATGTATTCAAAATGTCCAACTGTTCTTTGGCACTTTGCAAACCTTCAGATGCCCTCTTGCAGAGGCAGGCTGCTATGCCTGCATAGAGTATATGTGAATGACAGACAAGTTTATCCAGCCACAAAGACAAATCAAATAGAAATTCCAACAGACTCGGCATTGGGAAGTCAAATTAGCTTCTTCTTGTCACTGCCTGGCTGTACACCAGGACAATCCTTTTAACCTCTACAAGTTTCACTGTTCTCAGTCATAAAATTGGGACTCAGAACCCCATTTGTCTAGGGTTCTTGTTAACACTAAGTGACATTATGTCTTCTCAAACCCCAACCAATTTACCACAACTCTTGGCCATTACAGCTTCTCAAGAAAAGAAAAACTGTAATTGGGTTTTCCTGACATTGGGTTTCCTCCAGTCAACACTGAAGAGCCCTGAGGCAGGTAGGTTTTCAATTTAGGACTCCCAAGAAGATAGTTCCAACCCCAGACAAGGAGACATACCTTCTGTCCTTTCCTATAGATTTCCCGTATACCATTTTCCTCCCAGGTCCTTCAATCGTTGTAAAATATAATTGAGGATTAGTCTTTCATAGCTTGTCTCAATCTTATATTCACTAAAACCAAAACCATGAGAGAAATATATACGTGGAATAGCATCTCATTCATGATCCAGAAAATGTCTTTACCCCATTTAAGAATAAAGTTATAACTTAAATATGTTTATTTCCACAATTACAAAATTTTACTAATTTTTCTATGTAGATATTGTATAACATTTGAAGGCTAGTACTTCATAAAATATTCATGTCATGTAGAAATTCTAGTTTCCTAGGAACTATATCAACCTCCACTTTCATATTGCTTGAATCATTCAGAGTTTATGGTTAAACAATTGCATGTGCAAACAGATCATTGCAGATTTTTAAAATGACTCATTATTTTTAGATGCGTTTTATTTCACACATTTTAATGAATATGATAATTAAAGACAATAGATAGAGAAAGAAAGTAACAGAAAACCTAGTACACAACACCTGACTAATTGAAGTTTGGCAAGCCTAAGGATTGAAAGGACATTATTTGAAGCAGAGTAGAAACATTAACATTTATCACAACTTTGTCATCTAATTACTGTGGCATATTTGTGATAGGAAATATTCCAATAACAATTTAAATTAAAGTGATGTATTATGTAAAATTTTGGACGGATTACTGACTTAGTCCATATGTTAGTAATTACTGGCTACGTAGTCCTTTGCAGGGATAAATTGCTGGTGCATTACCTACACCTTTGTTGTTTGTGACTTTTTAAATCATTTCACATGCATAAAAGAATTTGACTATGTTCAGTGAATGGAGCTGCTTTTCACTCTGTACTTACATTAGCTGCATCCGTTTTATCTCTTTAGGGGAAAGCAGCTCCATTTACATTTACTGACTGGTATGTATAAAAGCCTGGTGTCAAGAAATCCATTTGCTCTTTAATAAAAGTTATCATAACGTCTGAAACGCCTGATTTATGGAGAGCCTGCAGTCACCTCGACGGCCTGCCACTTTCCTCTTGCAGTTAGAAACTCAAGACAGGTCATGCCACTTACACTAGGCCAGAATAATAATTCCATTCAGATCATGCTCCTTGACAACACCCCATTTGTCTCATTTAAATAATGAACATGATTGGTGGAAATTGCAGGCTGTAACCCTAACACACAAAGGAAATGACAAACACACTGCAATGAATAATAAGGCAAACATTGACAGGTAGCATGACCTGCTTGCTGCAAATGGCTGGTCTTCTATTTACTTACTTAACCTTCACAAAGCAAATTTGATAAAAGTCC